>NC_134491.1:25854435-26154435 GCF_040206685.1 Ascaphus truei
GACAGGAGGGGGTAACCTATAATAAAGGTCAAGCCCGTTTGGTTACGCCTGCTCCGTGTATAAGGGCCCTAGAGAGTTAGCTCTTGGACCCAGTAACATTGTAGGATCACATTGTACTTTGTGTAATAAAACCATTGTTTGTGTTTTTCCCTTTCCGGGCATGCAGTCAAGCAGGGATTTCTAGGGTATGAGTTTCAAGCGGGGTTTTGCGGAGGAACCGTTGACAGAATGTGCCTAGGAGGTTGGTGTCTGGAGTTGCCGGTTCCCCCATAAATGTATTGATTCTCAGACACATGTAGGCACATTGTCCCGGCAATACCTCCCCTTGAAAATCTAAGCGCAACTCACCACTAAGGTACCCTGCTTCAGCACAGCCCAGAAAGGAGAATGAGGCACAGGGATAAAAATGTGTTCCTGTATCTGAGGGAATCCCTAGGTTACGGGGGTCCCCCAGCAAGTGCCAATGTGACTCACAACCAGTATAGGGGTTGTGAGTGCCCAACCGTATATAAGGTTGGGGAGAGTGAGAGTCCAAACTGAGCCACAGGGAAAGTGTGTGGGGAAATAAGGCAGGCAGAAATAAAGAGACAACCTTTTTCCTTTTCTGTTCCCTATACCCCAAGACTCAGAATGTATTAAAATATACTTTAATGGATTGTAATATGTTTTTACATTCGGAACCCATGTCCAAACAGGCAGCCCGTGCAAACCCATAGGCGCTGGACATCGGAGTTCAAAGCAGCCAGAGGATGCCCAGAGGTGTGAACAGCATTTGATTAGCAGGGAAAGGCGGAGTACCAGGTCCGGAGATCAATGGCAGTCATCCGGGATGCCACTTGTTCTGCCAGACCTAGTGGAGCCTGCACAGCGGGTGGCATTGTGATGGCTGGGGCAGTATGTGACAGGCTTGCGCTTGCCCCTTAGGCGGAGTCCATGGTCAGCGCTTAGGCGCGCTGACGCTCGTCAGTGAGCCCCTGCAGCCGCAATGAGAGCGACTTTAGCAGGGACTCTAGCACGCGTCCGCGGGCGTGCCGAGGCGTAGCTCTTAAAACATTTTTCGTTTCGGCGCTCACGGGAGCGCAGGTCCGGTCACGTGAGCGATTCGCCCAATGAGGGCGAACCAGCTCCATGATGTCACTGGCCCGCCCCCCGACACGCCCCCAGGACGGCGTGCGAACTAAGGCCAGGGAAAGCACCCGCTTTCCCTCAGCCTCAGCGCGCCTCCGCACGGCTGCAGTTACCATGGACTCAGCCTTAGCTGTTTCGAATTTCCCGCTGACCCGGCTTTTCTAGCCAGCTCGGCCCCGATTGGCTGCTTAGGAAAGTTCCCATGTGCTGATTGGCTGTCGGCTCTGCTTCTATTTTATGAATGAAGCAGAGAATACTATAAGAAGCAAATAAGCCAATCAGATTGTGTGTCCCCCTTGTGTCAGAGCCGAAAGAGCGTGGGCGGGCTTTTCAAAGATTCTTCATTTGTAATAGCAAAGTGTGAGGATTGTCCGTCGGTCCCACCCCCGTGACGTACCCTGTGACGGGATGGGTGACGCACGCCGCATTACCAGGTTGGGGGACACCGCACATTCTGCACTTAGGCCCCGCCCCGTGACAAAGCGGCTGACGCACACCACTCTACTAAGCTGGGGGACACCCCACGGATCTCACTCAGGCTCCACCCCCACGACATCACGCACAACACGCAGGCAACGCGCAAGCGTTGCACTACCATGGGCACACATAGGTTAAACTCCATCTCCAATTAACCTTCACCTGCACTTCTCCCTGCCCCTGCGGACTGAATATGTCTAGGGGGCGGGTTTCATTCATTCATTACTCTGCAGCTGTGATCTGCCCTGCCATTGGCTGCCTCTTCCTTTAATACTCAGCCAGCCCTGCTGCAAACTGGCTGAGCATAAACCCTGTTTGTGTACTTGTATTTGCCTCAAACACCCTGCTGCCTTGTTGCTGTTTTGTCTTGTGTATCCTGTTCCTGTTTTGACCTCGGTTTGTATCTGGACCTCCGCTTCTCTGACCCTTGACCTCGGCTTGCTATTGGACTTCAATCTTCTCTACTCCTGGACCCCGGGACCGCACAATGACTATCCGACTTCTCCAATCCGTGACCACGGTGAGTATATACGACCATTCTGATCTCTCCTATCCTGAACCAGCTACACGACCTTACTCTGCACTCCGGACACAGTCTCACTGTTGGAGGTCGGTGTATTTCAACATCCCCACCTCAGCCTCGCGGTCCCGACCTGTTTGTGGTGAGCACTCATTACACACAGCAACCAGCTTCAATTTCAAGCCTGAAAAGCCTGCCCGCCAGAGACTAAGTCCAACATTTTGTGCCCAAGTTCTCAGAATCGAACGCAGCGGTCGCGGCTGGAATTTTATGCCGATTTGAGTTCCAGGAGATTTGGAGTAATTCGCGGTCAGGAGGGACCAAGTTCTCAGAAGAGATCGTAGCGGTGGCATTTAGAATTTTATGCCAATTCGGGTTCCAGCAAATTCCAGGCTAAGTCCCGGTCAGAGTAAAACTCTCCCATAGAGTTCCCGGCACCTAGCAAAGTCTAGTTTTCAACCCCAGACCCCCAGTAAGTGTGTCTTTTCATCTGTATTTTGTGTTTCACTGTGTGTAAGCGAATTTATGCCGAATAAATTACAATTTATTTCACTACTTTGTTTTGCTCAATGAATGATCCCGGTAAAAAGGTGTAAATAACCTGGTCTCCCATGGCAGTCATCTACTGTACATAATAACAGTTACATATCTGTAATTGTTGCAAAGAGACACATGCAATAAACCACACACTGCATGGATAAGAGGTTTCATGGACAGATATCCATTTGTCATTCAAATTTAGGGGCAACACAGTCATGATTAGTCTCGTTGCGTCCCTCATAATCGCCTGAATCTATTGATGTGACTCGTGTGTTTAGGTATTAGAGAAGGAAAGTTATGGGTGCTTTTATATATTGAGGCCAAAACTTAAACGTCGTTTGGTAGAAGTTGTTTTACTCTGTCGTAAAACCGTCACATCTCGCATTTGATTTACGACAGGGGTGGGCTTATATTGTTTCAATGGGGAAAAATAATACATAAGACTTAGCAAGGTATTAGGAAAATCAGATTTCAACAGAGGTGTGTTTTGGACAGAACACGTGAATTCTCATTTCTACGCCAATGACCTCTCTGTGGAAAGCCTATTACTGTAAGGAATCGGGGAACACTTCCTTTGCGACGTGTTTCCTCCTAACCTGTCATCGCACAGACTTCCACTCCGGCACCAGCGCGTGCGTGAACCCCCACTCTGCTTACAGAGCGCACGCGCAGCTCTTCTAGAGTGCCACGAAGCTTAGCTCCGCCCCCTCGGACGCGCCACGCTTCTCTCGCGCGCGGCGCGCACACGCGACTCCGTGCACCGCTCCCCAGCTGCGTGGCAAGTACTCATATAGCCCACTTATCTCCTGAAGCCAATCCTTGCCTTCACGGAGGCCGCGCCTCCACTCCGCCTCCCTTGCTACTGGTTCCTGTGTGCTACAAATACCCTGCACTTCCCCTCCTGCTTTGCTGAACATAACTTGCTGTAGCCTTGAGCTCCTGCGTCTGTTGTATCTTGTGTTTATTCCTGCAGTTTGATTCTACGTGTACCGACCCGGCTTGACTTCTGAACCCCTTTGGATATTGACCCCGGCTTACCCTCGAATCTGCGGACCTCTCCAACTCAGATCACGGCTATACGGACTTCCACGATTCTGACCTCTCCAACCCCAGACCACGGCTTAACGGACTTTGACTATTCTGACCTCTCCATTCCAAGACCTTGGAAAGTATCAGGACTAACCCGCTCTCTCCAACCCAGACCCGGATACGTTGACAATCCGCCAATTTTTAAGTAGCAGGTTTTCCATGTACCTGTGCTGGACAGGTCCATTGTGGCCATTCTCCCTCCACTGCAGAGGTTAATGAGAATTTTCACAGGTAGTGTTAGGACCTGCACATACTGGTCATGCCGTGAAATGGCTGCAGGCTATTAACGCTTTGGCCAAAGGGTTTAACTAAATTATCCTTATTCATTAGAATACTAACATTGAAGTATTTAACTATGTATTTTGTCTTATTGGATGTAGGACTGAGTATTTTTGTCTTTTGTTATTTTAGAGAATGTCCTGCATTTACGGTAATTGTATGTTTTTGTAATCCCTTTTTTATAATCAAAGCACTGTTTTTTTTATATATTAAAACATTTAATAAGTGATGCTTTGGGACTGTGAATGAACTGTTGCACGCTCTGGAGAAAGTATATATATTTTCTGACACTTTTTGCTACAACAGATTTTTGTGTGTTAAATTCATGTTTTTTTTTCTTTAATAAACAGGGACCTGAGACCCTGGCAGATATATTATTTTGGTTATACCTTGACATTTGGTATGCAGGCTTACGACGCTTTGGCCAAAGGGTTTAACTAAATAACCAAGTAATTATTATTATTATTGAAGTATTTAAACTTTATACTTATTACCATATATGTTTTGTCAATTGGATGTAGCATTGGGCACCCCTGTCTTTTGTTGTATACATTTGCCACGCCCAGTAGCACTCTTTTTTGACATAAATATATATTCATGATGTGGTGGGTGTAGGAGTTTAAGCTAGCTGGGAATGTGTTAGATATATATTAATGACATATTTTGCATATTTGTTGGGTGAAGGCAGTGGATAGATATGATTAGAATTGAGAAGGGGTTACTATTAACTAATTGAAAGTACCTTGCGCAGGAGAAATGTGAGTTGGCTAGAGTAGCCGTGTGTATTAACCCTGTTTGTATATCTAAGTTAGGGGCTCACTTGTGTGCTGTTCGTGACAGATGGTATATGAGGTGTTTGTGCTGATATGCTGTGTTTAGTTTTCGCCAAACGTGACGCTGTGCATTATGGCCAAACATCTCCACTTTGGTCTCGTCCGTCCAAAGGACATTGTTCCAGAATTCTTGTGGTTTGTTCAGATGCAACTTTGCAAACCTAAGCCGTGCTGCCATGTTCTTTTTAGAGAGAAGAGGCTTTCTCCTGGCAACCCTTCCAAACAAACCCTACTTGTTCAGTCTTTTTCTAATTGTACTGTCATGAACTTTAACATTTAACATGCTAACTGAGGCCTGTAGAGTCTGAGATGTAACTCTTGGGGTTTTTGCAATTTCTCTGAGCATTGCACGGTCTGACCTTGGGGTGAATTTGCTGGGACGTCCACTCCTGGGAAGATTGGCAACTGTCTTGAATGTTTTCCACTTTTGAATAATGTTTGTCACTGTAGAATGATGGACTTTAAATTGTTTGGAAATGGCCTTATAACTCTTCCCAGATTGATGGGCAGCAACAATTCAAAGAGGGTGTACTTTCTTTTTCACACCACTGTATATAACCACCGCCCTAAGCCACGGGGGTGGGTCCGGATGGCAGGGTCGTGAACGTAGCCGGGTCAGGGTTGGAGAGTGGAGAGGGTAGTGGGTACTTGCCTATGATCCGGGGTTGGAGAGCGTAGAATCGTCGAGATCCGTAAGCCGTGGTCGAGGATTGGAGAGCGTAAAATAGTTGTTGTCCGTAATCCGTGGTCGTAGTTCAGGGGAACAAGAAGAGACAGGTCAGGAACAGGCAGGGTCACAAAAGGAATTCGGAATAAACGTAGACAGGTACTCAGGCTGCGAGTGAGCACGGTGCATAGAAAGGTCTATGCTCAGCAATGACCAGAGGGCTGAATGAGATTAAATACAGGGAAGCACCAATCAGGGGGAGAAGGGGGGAGTGGCTCAGCTGTAGGTAGAGTGGTGATAGGTTGAAGCAGGGTGTAGCTCAGGTGTAGCCCACCTGAGATCAATCCAGGCATTATTGTAGGTATTTGTCTCTAAGAGGTGCGCATGCGTGCCGCGCGCGCGACGGGAGTGTGACGCGCTGAGGTGCGCGCGCGGACGGGACCTGCCGCCTGTCTCCAGGAGGCAGGGACGGTGCGCTGTCGGGAAGGGAGCTGATGGAGGAGCGGCGGATGCGGCCGCGTGGACCGCCATGGTAAGGTGAGCGGGAGAGCGTGGGGACAGTAAGTAAGGTCTACAGAGGCCTTCTCCGCTTCCCTGGCACTTAATTTAAGGGCCTTCGGGAAGCGCGCGGGGCCTCTGTAAACCCCGCGCCCCCCGCAGTTAATCTCGCGCGCCCCCCACTTCGAGATGGTGCTCAAATCTTTCAAAAGTAAAAATACCAAAAGAAAAGAGACCAATGGGGACTGTAAAATCAAAACTACCAAATCAAACAACAAAAGTTGGAAAAGTACAACAATCCGTTATTTCATTCCAGATTTCAAAGTAGTGAGAAACAGGTAATCTAAGAGGACTGGTACCAGCAGGGTGTGCGACTGGGGGAGAGCCGGGCCTGGCAGCTGCTGCAGGCCTCTCTCCTGTGCCAGAAGTTGGGTCCACCCGGACATCGGGCCCAACTTCAGCATCCGTGTGCGGAACCGGTGCGGCACCGGAGGCCTGAGTCCAGTGTGTGTTGTGTGTCTGTTGGTATTTTGTGTGTGGTGGGGGTATTGTGTGTGTAGGGGGGTTTATGGGGATATTGTGTGTAGGGGGGTTTGTTGGGGATAGTGTTGGTTTGTGTGGGGGTTATTGTTTGGGGAGGTCTTGTCGGGGTATTGTGTGGGGCGGAGGTTTGTGGGGGTATTGTGTTTGTGGCCAGTGGGTGGTGGGTGGGGTGTTCAGTAATGGATTGAGTGAGAGGAGGGGGGAATTAAGTGATAGCGGAGGGGGGATGTGTGAGAGGGGGGTGTAAGAGAGGTGAAGGTGAGAAGGGAATGGGGGAGAGACAGAGTGTGTCAAGAAGAGAGTGTGTGTTAGTAAGTGGGAGTGAGTGTATGTGCGAAGGAGAGAGTGTGTGTGTGAGAGAGTGAGAGTGTGTGAGGGAGTGAGCTTACAATCTACAGCTTACAATCTATATTTTTTGTGTCTGAAGCACATGCAGATAAAGTGACTTACACAAGGTCACAGGGAGATAAAGTGACTTACACAAGGTCACAGGGAGATAAAGTGACTTACACAAGGTCACAGGGAGATAAAGTGACTTACACAAGGTCACAGGGAGATAAAGTGACTTACACAAGGTCACAGGGAGATAAAGTGACTTACACAAGGTCACAGGGAGATAAAGTGACTTACACAAGGTCACAGGGAGATAAAGTGACTTACACAAGGTCACAGGGAGCTGACACCGGGATTTGAACCAGGTTCCCCTGCTTCACACTCAGTGTCATTTACTCACTGAGCCACTTTAAAGTAGATGGTTTTAATAAATGGTCACTGACTTTTTAACAATGGATGGCCTATTACCTGATGTTTATTCTGTTAGTCATCTATAACACATCTTATGTTGGTGCTTTTTACTCAGAGAGAAGGGGTGACAGAGAAGCAGGAGCGAGAGAGTAGAAGTAGCTAGAGAAGAAAAGTGGAAGAGAATAAGGCGCAAAAGTGGAGTGAGGGAAAAGAAAGAGTTAGAGAAAAATGAGGGAAGGAGCGAGAGGAAAGGTGCTGGAGAGAAGGAGTGGAAGAGTAATGAGAGGAGAGAGAAATAAGGAGTGGGAGAAGGTTGAGGAAAGACAGAATGAGAGGAGTGAGAGAGGATTGAGTGGGAATAATGAGTGAAGGAAGGAGAGAGGAAAGAAGGAGATAGAGGGAAGGAGAAGGAACGAGAGAGAGGAGTGAGAGAAAAGGAGTGAGAGAGGAGTGAAAGATCCCATAACGAGCTATGCACAGATAATGAGGCCGTCTGTAATTAATTCATTCGCGTTGGCCAGAGAAGCGCAGCTCCCCCACCCCTCTCCACCCACACACAAAGCATCCAGTATCCTCCTCGTGCATCGGGGCGGGGGGGGTCAGCTCTCCCCAATCCAGCCTCCTGATCCCCTGTCCCTCACCACAGCAGAGGCCCTGTACAACAGAGCTGACAATCTATACCGGGAAATGTGTAGAACTGGTAATTCAATATCAGAGGGGTCTACAGGGCAGTATGGCGGTGCCGTATCAGAGCTGTGTGTGTGTGGGGTCAGTACAGAAATAGCAGAGTGCAGGATTACGGTGCAGAGACAGAAGGAATAACAGAGGGTGCGGTGAAGGATGGAGCATAGTGACATAGCTGTTTGTGGGGTCAGTATAGGAATAGCAGAGGGTGCGGTGCAGGATGGAGGCATAGTGACATAGCTGTTTGTGGGGTCAGTATAGCAATAGCAGAGAGTGCTGTCAGATTATCAATGTGCTCTTTGAGTCCTGATCACTAATGTAATTAAACCGAGACAAAGTAAACAGAGCAAGGAGCCAAATACCCACCAACCCGGCTGCATACGCTCTATTTATCTCATGTATTACTGTATATACAGCCCTTGCACATCCCGCTCTCCCCTCTTTTCGATCTCTGAGGTTAGTAGAGGGTAAAGTGTGTGCAGGAGAAGAAATTGGACTAAGTACATTGTGGGCAGATGGGGAGCTTGTTTTAGTATAGGATGCTACTGTGTGTGTGCAGAGAAGGAGCTGGGGTGAGTAAGGGATACTGCGTCTGTAGAGAGGGACCTGGGATTAGTAAAAGATACTGGGTGTGCAGAGAGGGATCTGGGGTTAATATAAAATGCTGTGTGTGCAGAGAGGGATCTGGGGTTAATATAACATGCTGTGTGTGCAGAGAGGGATCTGGGGTTAATATAACATGCTCTGTGTGCAGAGAGGGATCTGACATTAGTACAGGATACTGTTTGTGCAGATAGGGAGCTGGGGTAAGTACAGTATGCCTTATGTTGAGAGGCAGAGCAGGGGTTGTTAGTACAGGATACTGTGTGTGTAGAGAGGGAGCTGGGGTTAGTACAGGATACTGTGTGTGTAGAGAGGGAGCTGGGGTTAGTACAGGATACTGTGTGTGTAGAGAGGGAGCTGGGGTTAGTACAGGATACTGACTTTTCACACACACGTGGCAGCCGCACACACAGTCGCTGAGCCAGCACTGACAGCACCACGGGACAAGCCACTACATCACAGCAACCACTTTGCAGTGCCAGGAACAGCCCCCATTAACTCCCTCACTGCCAGAGATATCTAGAGCAAGAACACTCCCCCATTGACTCCTCCACAGCCAGAACATCCCATGAACCTCTTCACTGTCTGAATATGGCACATTAACCCCTTCACTGCCAGAACAACCCATACATTCACCCCTTTGCTGCCAAAACACTTCCCACATTAACCCCTTCACTGACAAAACAGTCCCCCTCAACCCTTCACTGTTAAAACAACCCCCCCCCCCCACATTCCCATTCCCATTCAGTGTCGGAACAACCCCCAATAACCCCTTTACTGCCAGGGACCTGCAGAGCCTGATCCAATCACAAATTTGAAAGTACACTATTTTATTTATTCACTCACTCTCACACATATAATATGGCACTCTATAGCACTACTTAATTGTTAAATATATATATATATATATATATATATATATATCAAATGGAAATATAACTGTATGCTCATTTGCATGTCTTAGGCCTCGGCCATGTTTACTGCTTGCTGGCGGAAGCGTGCTGACGCGTGCTCCCGCTCAGCACTGAGCCCCTACAGCCGCAATTAGAGCGGCTTTAGTAAGGGCTCACCTGCGCTTCCGCGCGCTTGCGGAAGCGCAGGTCTTAGGGGAATTTAAAATTCCCGCGCTTGCCGGCGAGACAGGCCGGTCACGTGAGCGGTTCGCCCAATGAGGGCGAACCAGCTCCGTGACGTCACTGGCCCGCCCCTGGCCAGTGACGCGCCCGCCCCCTGACGGTCTGTCCCCCTTCTGCCCGATCCCTGTCCCCCTTCTGCCCCGATCCCTGCCCCCCTTCTGCCCCGATCCCTGTCCCCCTTCTGCCCGATCCCTGTCCCCCTTCTGCCCGATCCCTGTCCCCCTTCTGCCCGATCCCTGTCCCCCTTCTGCCCCGATCCATGTCTCCCTTCTGCCCCGATCCATGTCTCCTGTGTGTGTGTGTGTATGCATGTGTGTGTGTGTGTGTGTGTGTATGCATGTGTGTATGTGTATGCATGTGTGTGCCTTTGTGTGTGTGTGTGTGTATGTATATGTGTGTGCATGTGTGTATGTGTGTGTGTATGTGTATGCATATGTGTGTGTGTATGCATGTGTGTGTGTGTATGCATGTGTGTGTGTGTGTATGCATGTGTGTGTATGTGTGTGTGTGTATGTGTATGCATGTGTATGTGTATGCGTGTGTGCGTGCGCGTGCGTGAATATATTTATCAAAGTTGCACAATGTTAATAAATAATTTATTCTCACAACATGTCTTTTTTTTACATTTTTTAAATATTATATAATATACACACACACACACACACACACACACACACACACACACACACACACACACACACACACACACACACACACACACACACACACACACGTTCCCCATTGACACACACACTGACAGCTACCAAGTGACACACACACACAGTGATACCCGCCTCCCAAGCGCTTGCTGTCTCCTCTGTCAGGACAGCAAAAAGCTCCTGGTAGAGCGAGCGGCAGCAAGCGAGAGCGAGCAGCAGCACCTAAGCGCTTACTATGTCCCAGGCCTTAGGCAGGTCTGCAACCCCACCTTTCATTATTATCACCCAGCACACAGCACTTCCACTGCAGCAAGGGATTCTGAGAAATGACATGCAAATGAGCACACAGAGCCACTTTTTGCTTCAAAACCATTTTAAACATGGTTCCCTATAGGCTTAAGCTTGCTGCATGGTCACAGCTTTAAGCACAGCCAGGGTTAAGATCCATAGCCAGTAAACCCACCCACAGACAGCTGTTTCAACTTTAATGGGTCTCATCAGTGTGGGGTTAGTTACACTGGCTATGCAAAGCTGAAGCAATGAGGATGGGTTTTACCATACTTAGTTAAGTTATGGTGAGTAAAAAAAGTGACAAAAACCCTCCACAGCAAAGCATATAGCAAATGGAAATATTACTGTATGCTCATTTGCATGTTAGACAGGTCTGCAACCCCACCTTTCACCATTATCACCCAGCACACAGCACTTCCACTGCAGCAAGGGATTCTGGGAAATGCATACACACACAGTTATGTCTGGAAATAATTGGACACTGACATAATTTTGGCTCTGTACGCCACCACAATGGATTTGAAATGAAACAACCGAGATGCAATAGAAGTGCAGACTTTCAACTTTAATTCAAGGGGTTGAACAAAAATATGGTATGAAACGTTTAGGAATTGCAACCATTTTCATACACGGTCCCCTTATTTCAGGGGCTCAAATGTACAGTAATTGGACAAATTAACACAATCATAAATAAAATGTTCATTTTTAATACTTTGTCGAGAATCCTTTGCAGGCAATGACTGCTTAAAGTCTGGAACGCATGGACATCTCCAAACGCTGGGTTTCCCCCTTTGTGATGCTTTGCCAGGCCTTTACTGCAGCTGTCTTCAGTTGTTGTTTGTTCGTGGGTCTTTCTACCTTAAGTTTTGTCTTCAGCAAGTGAAATGCATGCTCGATCGGGTTGAGATCTGGTGATTGACTCGTCCATTGCAGAATATTCCACTTCTTTGCCATAAAAAACTCCTGGGTTGCTTTCGCAGTATGTTTTGGGTCATTGTCCATCTGTAAAGTGAAGCGCCGTCCGATCAACTTCGCTGAATTTGGCTGAATCTGAGCAGACAATATATCCCTATACACTTCAGAATTCATCCGGTTGCTTCTGTCTTCTGTCACATCATCAATAAACACTAGTGACTCAGTGCCACTGTAAGCCATGCATGCCCATGCCATCACACTGCCTCCACCGTGTTTTACAGATGATGTGGTAGGCTTCGTTTCATGAGCCGTTCCAAGCCTTCTCCATACTTTTTTCTTCCCATCATTCTGGTACAGGTTGATCTTAGTTTCATCTGTCCAAAGAATGCTGTTCCAGAACTGGGCTGGCTTTTTAAGATATTGTTTGGCAAAGTCTAATCTGGCCTTTCTATTCTTGGGCTTATGAATGGTTTGCACCTTGTGGTGAACCCTCTGTATTTGCTCTCGTGAAGTCTTCTCTTTATGGTAGACTTGGATAATGATATGCCTACCTCCTGGAGAGTGTTCTTCATTTGGCTGGATGTTGTGAAAGGGTTTTTCTTTACCATGGAAAGGATCCTACGATCATCCACCACTGTTGTCTTCCATCGACGTCCAGGCCTTTTTGTGTTGTAGAGCTCACCAGTGCACTCTTTTTTTCTCAGAATGTACCAAACTGTTTATTTGGCCACTCCTAATGTTCCTGCTATCTCTCTGATGGATTTTCTTTTTTTTGCAGCCTAAGGATGCCCTGTTTCACTTGCATTGAGAGCTCCTTTGACCACATGTTGTGGGTTCACAGCAACAGCTTCCAAATGCGAATGCCACACCTGGAATCAACTCCAGAACTTGTACCTGCTTAATTGATGATGAAATAACGAAGGAATAGCCCACACCTGTCCTTGAAACAGCTTTTGAGTCAATTGTCCAATTACTTGAAAAAGAGGGGGCTACATATTAAATTGATGTACAGTAATTCCTAAACCCTTCCTCCAATTTGGATGTGAATACCCTCAAATTAAAGCTGATAGACTGCACTTTAAGCCCATATTCATTATTTAACTGTAACTTGAATTTATTTTGGTTCACAGCCGAAATAACAAAACTTGTATCAGTGTCCAATTATTTCCGGACCTAACTGTGTGTATGTATATATATATATATATTTATATATATATATATATATATATTATGTGTGTATGTATATATATATATATATATAGGAATTCCTTACCAGGCAGACCGGTGAATCCAAGACCACGCAGCAAGAAAAAAAGACAGCACTCAGTATAAATATCAAAAGATGTATTGAAGACAATACCGAAACGTCAGTTGTATGTGCTTGTCTTCAATACATCTTTTGATATTTATACTGAGTGCTGTCTTTTTTCTTGCTGCGTGGTTTTGGATTCACCAGTCTGCCTGGTAAGGAATTCCTATTTTTATTCATTGCTTTATGGGACTAGCACCTATCTTCAACATTTCTGCGAGTGCCATCTGACTCTGTATAATATATATATATATATATATATATATATATATATATATATATATATATATATATATATATATATATATATATATATATATATATACACACACACACACACACAGTGGTTGACAAATCACCAAAAAATCTACTCGCCACACAAAAAAATCTACTCGCCACCTAGTACCAAACGTGTGCTGCTTGGGCCAATATTTACTCGCCCGGGGGTTAAATCCACTCGCCCGGGGCGAGCAAATGTATAGGTTTGTCGAACACTGTATATATATATATATATATATATATATATATATATATATATATATATATATAACATGTAGCCCTGTTTCCCCCCTTCTCTGGGAGATTTTACAGTCTACGCTATTTGTGTGGTGCACTACCTGTAGGGAGCAGGAGATCTTGAGCTGTCTGCGTTGTTGTTGAGACCAGGACAGGCTTTTATGTTCAATTACGGTAGTTCTTCTCTGGTACTTAGCGCCTCCAGCTGTAATGGGACCCATGGTGCTCCGGATATCAGCCCCCTCAATGGCATCCTTCTCCCCCCTGTCCAATGACTGACACTCAGACAGGGGAATATAGTAGAACCAGGATCCTTTATTAACAGCATGGTATACAGCCACTGCAACTCTTTCTACAGTGCTGTACGGTCTTTGAAGTCCCAGACTTCTAAAGGGTGCCTAACCCGATAGTAGGGGCAATGAGTCTTGGTGTTCCCCAGGCGCAGGCCTGGTGTGGACCAGCTCATCTTTGCAATAGGAGAGACTGACAGCCCCTGCTCTCTTCTTTCTCTCTAGAGCAAGACTGAAGACTAAATTTGGATACTCCCCTGATTAGGGTTCAGAGGGGGCGGGTTCAGGGTCTAGACCTATACTGATAGGCTTACCCTGGTCATAAATCACCACCTCACCTCTGTCCATCACAGAGGAGTCTGCAGAGGGGACAAAATCCCACTGATTAACCTGTTAATGCCCTGAACTTATTAAGGACTTACATAGTAGGGGGAAAGACAGGTAGAATAGACTTACCATGTTACACACACATATATATATATATATATATATGTATATATATATATATATATATACACAGTATATATATACACACATACATACACACACACACACACGTTTAGGGTGGTAGCCAGCTTAGCTACCCACCCAGTTAGAAAGGGCTGGAGTAGAGGTTTAGTTATTCACCAAAGTGGAGTAGGCCTTTATTTTGTTTATTTTTGTACATTTTGCATTGTTAAAGGAACAGGCGCAATAAAGTCAAGATATAATTTCACCCCTAATCGGTCTCCACTAAATGTACCTCTGCACACATCTCTTACAGGGATATTACTGTGTATGTATTGTGGGGGGTGGGCGAGGGGGGGTGAGTATTGTGTGGGATAGTTATTGTGGGGGTGGATTATGGTATAAGTATTGGGGCAGAATTGTGTGTGTGTGTGTGTGTGTGTGTGACCAGGGGGGAGGATGAAATGAGTGTGAGTGGGGGGGGGGGATTGACGGAGGAGTAATTGAGTGATAGTGGGAGGTGGGGTGGGTTTGTGGTGCAAGGGGGTATGAGGAAGAGAGTGGTAAATGCGTGACAGCGGGGGGGGAATACATGGAGAGAGGAGGGTGAGAGCGAGGAGATTGGAAGGAAGGGAGAGGGCCCGCAAGACTGCCGACACATGGGAGGGGGGAGGGGTGCAGATGAAACTGTAGTTCTGCGCCCCGGAAAATCTGTCGGCAGCCCTGTTTACCACACACACAAAATCCTGCTAAATAGTCACAGTTGGAGGGTTTGTGGATCTGGGCCTCAGTCTGTTGTGTGATTATAGGGGTAATACAGGTTCAGGGACCTGCCGGGGATTTTCATGTGTTCTTTATCATTGCAGCAATCTTCTTCAGCTATAAAAGAATAGGATGAATGGAGCTCCCTCTGCTGTTCATATGGCGAGTAGCAGGGGGAGTAAGAAGAGGAAACTGCGTTCAGAGGCAGAGCTGGGGCTAGCACAGGACTCTGCGTGTGTGCTGGGGGCTAGCACAGGACTCTGCGTGTGTGCTGGGGGTTAGCACAGGACTCTGCGTGTGTGCTGGGGGTTAGTACAGGATACTGCGTTCAGAGGTGGAGCTGGGGCTAGCACAGGACTCTGCGTGTGTGCTGGGGGCTAGCACAGGGCGCTGCGTGTGTGCTGGGGGTTAGTACAGGATACTGCGTTCAGAGGTGGAGCTGGGGCTAGCACAGGACTCTGCGTGTGTGCTGGGGGTTAGTACAGGATACTGCGTTCAGAGGCAGAGCTGGGGCTAGCACAGGACTCTGCGTGTGTGCTGGGGGTTAGTACAGGATACTGCGTTCAGAGGCAGAGCTGGGGCTAGCACAGGACTCTGCGTGTGTGCTGGGGGTTAGCACAGGATACTGCGTTCAGAGGCAGAGCTGGGGCTAGCACAGGACTCTGCGTGTGTGCTGGGGGTTAGCACAGGATACTGCGTTCAGAGGCAGAGCTGGGGCTAGCACAGGACTCTGCGTGTGTGCTGGGGGTTAGTACAGGATACTGCGTTCAGAGGCAGAGCTGGGGCTAGCACAGGACTCTGCGTGTGTGCTGGGGGTTAGCACAGGATACTGCGTTCAGAGGCAGAGCTGGGGCTAGCACAGGACTCTGCGTGTGTGCTGGGGGCTAGCACAGGGCGCTGCGTGTGTGCTGGGGGTTAGTACAGGATACTGCGTTCAGAGGTGGAGCTGGGGCTAGCACAGGACTCTGCGTGTGTGCTGGGGGTTAGTACAGGATACTGCGTTCAGAGGTGGAGCTGGGGCTAGCACAGGACTCTGCGTGTGTGCTGGGGGTTAGCACAGGACTCTGCGTGTGTGCTGGGGGCTAGCACAGGACTCTGCGTGTGTGCTGGGGGTTAGCACAGGACTCTGCGTGTGTGCTGGGGGTTAGCACAGGACTCTGCGTGTGTGCTGGGGGCTAGCACAGGACTCTGCGTGTGTGCTGGGGGCTAGCACAGGGCGCTGCGTGTGTGCTGGGGGTTAGTACAGGATACTGTGTTCAACACCTTTAGAAAAAGCTTGCGAACAATATCAAACCAAAAACACAGAGACCCAAACAATACAGAACTACGAATAAGGTACCACCAACACCTGAAGCACTACAGGCACACACTAAAAAAAAAAAAAAAACACACATTGCCAAAAAATGAGAAAGAATTGAAGAATCATTGGATGAAAATACTTTTTGGCAAACCTGGAAACATCTGGATACAAAACCGAATAACAGACACCTGGCCATTCAGAATGGCAACATGTGGAAAAAACTACTTTGAAGACCTTTACCAAGAAATCCCAGAAGAAAACCTGACACGAGACCAAAAACAAATCCTCACCAAACAAACATCACTGGAGAACATTAAAAAAGATAACCAAAACCCCCTGGACATACCAATCACAATCCAGGAAATAAAATTTCAAAAAATAATAAAAACCAAGAAAGCCAGTGGACCAGATGGCATTCTACCTGAGATGCTGAAGTATAGCAATCCATCTATACAAGCTCTACAGAAAATGTTCAACCTGGTCCTTACTACTGGCTACTTCCCTGAACTGTGGAACGAAGGACTGATAACCCCTTTCCACAAGAAAGGACACAGGCTGGACCCATCCAATTACAGCGGCATCTGTGTCAGCAGCATCCTGGGGAAACTGCTAAACAGCATCTTGAACAGCAGAATCCGCACCTTCCTGACAGAGCAGAGTAGAGTGTACTGAGTAAGAGCCAGACAGGCTTCCTGCCAAATCACCGCACCACGGATCACATCTCCACCCTACAAAGCCTGATCAATAAACATGTCCACAACACCAACAAGGGCAAAATCTTTGCTTGCTTTATGGACTTTAAAAAAGCCTTCGACTCCATCTGGCATCCAAGTCTATTGCTGAAAATACAAGAGAGTGGAATTGGAAGGGGGGAGGGGAAAGAACACATGACACCATCAAAAGTACAGTATGTACTCTGAAAACAAAAGCTGTGTGAACGTTAATAACAAAAGGAAAGACTTCTTCCATCAAGGCCGTGGAGTTAGACAGGGCTGCAACCCGAGTCCCACACTTTTTAACATATACATAAATGAGCTTGCAGCAGCCCTAGAATCCTCCTCAGCACCTGGGCTCAACTTGGCTGGAACAAAAGATTAAGGGCCTCATGCAGTAAAGTCCGATAGAAATAAATCGCCACGATTTTTAAATCCCCATTTCTGACAGCGTTGCTATCACAGTATGCAGAAAGCCCCGAACACCAGTGATAGCAACATTTGCACACATGGCGAGTAGCCGGCAACGAAATGATCGGCCCTCTGAAAAGGGCTCACCCATCGAGTTGATTCTGCTACAGAGAGAGAGAGAGACGCCTCTCGGCTGCACAAATCTCGACCGAAATAAAAAAAAAATGTAATTGAAATTGTATTACTAGTGTAGATGAGTAGGGGGTCCCGGTCACGTGGCATTTACATACATAGGAGATAACGGCACCCCATAACGGGGCCTGTATCTCAGGAAGCTGGGGGTCCCCGGACCTGAAATCAACACGGTTCTGCTCCGGAGACCCCCTGCTCATCTACACTAGTAATAACATTTAAATTAAAATATGTAGTAAGCACCAATACACAACCCACCCCCTGTGCCCCCACATAAACCATTATTTATTTATTTGAACACACGATTGATAACATAGGCTGGCGGGAGTCCCCGGGTGTTCTCCATGGGCGTCCGGGGGTCCTCGGGTGGTGCACGTGGGTCCCTGCTGACCTGTGGTACCATTTGTGTTGTAAAAAAAAATTAAGATGGCCTACATTTCAATAAATACACCACCACCTGCCCCCAAACACATATAGTACAGTAATGTGCAAAATAACTATGGGCATGATAAGATACTATTGCAGTCAATGGTCACCCTAATACAAAAGCATGAATGTCCAAAATACACAATAATTAAACATATACAACAAGAACCTAAACCTCCAAAATTAAAAATTAAAAGCACTAGCCAACCAATCAATTACCTAAATAAAACCACTAGCCAATCACTTCAAGAAATAAAACCACTAGGCATTCAATAAAATCATTAAAACCACTAGGCAATCAATTACATACATCATACCACTAGCCAAACAATACATTTAATACATAAAAGCATATGGAGAGTTTGTTACTGTTTGTTTTTTTGTTTTTATGTAGCCCAATAAATTAGTTTTTAACCCCTCTTGCTGGTGAGTTCTTACCTTTTTTTTTCCTGGAGCGGATGGACCACGGATCCTTTCCCTTCTCTAATACATAAAAGCAGTAAGCAACACAACAATTAATTAATACAACCACTAGGCAACACATAAATGAAAACCAGTAGCCAACAAAATACATAATTTAATAAAAACGATAACCATCTATCTGTCTCCCAAAAAAATGCACAAGCCATCACAATTCAAAACAATTTAATAGTAAACAATAAACAGAAATAGAGAATATAACAGTCAATAGAAGAAAGGCATTTGGCCAAAAATGCATTGGCTACCACTGTATTCATCTGTACCCTAAACAGGCACAGATTAATACATTAGCAGTCAATGGGCAATGAAAAACATTAAAAAAAAAAATCCAATCAAAAAACCTGTAAAAATAAAAGTACATAAATTCAATATTTCTCTAACCTTCAGAAGCGTTGGCCCCGAATCCTTTGGAATCAGCAAGCTCTCGTACCGTGACGTCATGAAACTCAATCCAACGCCATCCACCGTGAAAATCCGGAACAGGTAACCAAATTCTTCTTTCTTTAATCTTCTCTCATCTTCTTTCTTCATCTGTGATTATTTCTTTATTTTCTTAATCTTCTGCCTTCATCTGTTAATCCAATAACCCCAGGTTAAATCCACGATGTTGACCCGTCGGCTTCTAGAGCTCAAATGAGACGTCACGGCCTTAAATATGGCCTGTGACGTCACATTTGGGTGGCAAATGGTTCACACGCCATCTGATTGGATGTGAAAACCATGTGCCCTTTTTATTAATGTGACATAGCTTATCGCTGCTTACTACATAGGCCCCTAAGTCTCTACTATACGCAAACGATCTTCTCCTGCTGTCTCCAACAGAACAAGGGTTCCAACAGAAACTGCCAATACTAGAAAAATTCAGCCAGACCTGAGCACTCTCTGTGTACCTAGAAAAAAACTGAATAATTGTATTCCAGAAAAAATCACCCTACCTACTGAAGGTAAAAGACCCAAAGCAGAGACAGACCTTGGGCCAGTACAGAATGAGTGCCCAAAGGCTGGAAATAGAAACAGGCAGACACAGACAGAACTGGATGCCCCAGGAGATGAGACTGTGCCAACGATGTGAGCTAGGATTGGTAGAAGATGAAACACACTTCCTGCTGCGTTGCACGTGTAGCCATCGCTGGTTCTGGCTACCCGTCTGCCCCTCCCTGACACGTAAGTCCTGGTGGTTGCAGGCAGTCTCGGGCCCAATCTTGGGTTTACCCCCCACAAGCAGCTTCCCTGAGTGACGGGTGGAGGCGGGGCATTGTCTGTGTGCTGCCCAATCCTGGGTTCAGACCTTGTTCCCTCCCCTTTGTACTAGGGAAGAGGCAACCCTAAATTTAGTCAGTCAGTGAGTACTCTAGCTATGGAGTGAGTACTCAGAGTTGCTGTCTCGCCCTCCGGGGTGGGACTATATGATCAGTCCCATGAGGGGACTGTGAAATAGCAAAGGAGGAGGCAAGGCCTCAATCATATTATCTACTACAGGGACCATCCAGAGGTCTGGGACCTTAGAAAGAAAACTATATTCTCTGTATTAATATGCTGTGTGCTGTGGATGCTAAATAAAGATGCCACTGTTTCAATATACTCCTGGCCTGAGTCTGCAGTCAATCAGGGGGAGTATGGACTGGTTCTACCATAAGGACTGCCTTCAGCAAAGCTGGAGCCTGTGGCAGATGGAGGCGCTAGCACCCGGAGAACGAATCAAGCATCTACATCAAAAGCCTGTCCTGTTTCCCCAATAACATTGGCGGAACCTCAACTCTCCTGCAAGCCAACAGGTATCATGCACCATTACACACTGGGTAGCAGGCAGATCACCTATAGGGTGGGGGAAGCAGCACTACACAAACAATACTCTGAAGTGAGGAGTGCCCACCTAGGAAACTCACAGCTCTTATTCAGAACTTTAATAATATAGAAGAGAACCAAAAAATAGCGATCCTCCTGGGGGAAGATGAATCCACAGCAGAACTGGCTGTACACTATATCAGCACCTGCCGCAGGCTGAGAGATGCCCACTAACCCCCACATCCCATGGTGTAACTTACCCATGTACCGTGCAATTATTATACCCTACCACCTATAATTCATGTACTGTGTAACCATTATACCATACCCCCTATTATTCATGTACTGTGTAATCATTGTACCCCACCCCCTATTATTCATGTACTGTGTAATCATTGTACCCCACCCCGTTATTCATGTACAGTGTAACCATTATACCCTACCCCCTATTATTCATGTACTGTGTAACCATTATACCCCACCCCGTTATTCATGTACTGTGTAACCATTATACCCTACCCCCTATTATTCATGTACTGTGTAACCATTATACCTTACCCCGTTATTCATGTACTGTGTAACCATTATACCCTACCCCCTATTATTCATGTACAGTGTAACCATTATACCCTACCCCCTATTATTCATGTACTGTGTAACCATTATACCCCACCCCGTTATTCATGTACTGTGTAACCATTATACCCTACCCCCTATTATTCAAGTACTGTGTAATCATTGTACCCCACCCCCTATTATTCAAGTACTGTGTAATCATTGTACCCCACCCCCTATTATTCAAGTACTGTGTAATCATTGTACCCCACCCCCTCTTATTCATGCTTTGGCAATACTGAAATGTTCTTTCGTCGTGCCAATAAAGCTTATTTGATTTGATTTGTGTGAAGGGCGGAGCTGCTATGTCTGTAGAGGAGGAGTTAAGTTTAGTACTGTACAGGATATGGTGTGTAAAGGAGATGCGATTAGTACAGTATACTGTGTAGGTGGATTTAGGTTAGCATAGGATACTATGTGTATGGAAGGGGGTGTACAGAGTAGTATAGGATACTATGTGTATGGAAGGGGGTGTACAGAGTAGTATAGGATACTATGTGTATGGAAGGGGGTGTACAGAGTAGTATAGGATACTATGTGTATGGAAGGGGGTGTACAGAGTAGTATAGGATACTATGTGTATGGAAGGGGGTGTACAGAGTAGTATAGGATACTATGTGTATGGAAGGGGGTGTACAGAGTAGTATAGGATACTATGTGTATGGAAGGGGGTGTACAGAGTAGTATAGGATACTATGTGTATGGAAGGGGTGTACAGAGTAGTATAGGATACTATGTGTATGGAAGGGGTGTACAGAGTAGTATAGGATACTATGTGTATGGAAGGGGTGTACAGAGTAGTATAGGATACTATGTGTATGGAAGGGGGTGTACAGAGTAGTATAGGATACTATGTGTGTAGAGCCGTTGAGATTAATTGATCTCCAGCCTGTATATGTGCTGTATACAGGGTCAGGAAGTATAGGGTTAACCTTTGCTCCTGACCCCTCATGTGCTGTATACAGGGTGGGCTGGGGGGTCCGGACAGGATGCAGCTTTATCCTGTGTGGGATTTTCAGGACGTGTCCTCATACTGTAACAGGAATAAAACCAACATTTCTCCCTTGGGGACCTGACCACGTACAATAGCCCTAACAATCCCATAGAGCAGTGATTTCCAACTCCAGTCCTGAAGTACCCTAACAGGTCAGGTTATAAGGATATCCCTGCTTCAGCACAGGAGGCTCAATCAAAATAACTGAGCCACTGATTGAGACAACTGTGCTGAATTAGAGAGAGCCTGAAAACCTGACCTGTTGGGGGTACTTAAGGACTGGAGTTGGGAATCACTGCCATAGACATAGAGGATCCCACAGACCCTGACATTAACTAGTCCCAAACACAGACACAGCAGGAGGAGAGAGTAGAATGCAGTGTTAGGGCAGGAGAGGGGAGCACAGGATGTAGTGTTGGGAGAGGAGAGAGTAGAATGCAGTGTTAGGGCAGGAGAGGGGAGCACAGGATGTAGTGTTGGGAGAGGAGAGAGCAGAGTGCAGTGTTAGGGGAGAAGACTGGAGGATAGGAGCAGAGGAAGAGGAGACCACAGGGTACCAGTGGTAGTAGAGGAGAGGGGAGCACAAGGTGCAGTGTTGGGAGAGGGGAGTGTGGTGTACAGTGTAGGCAAAGGGGAGCACAGAACGCAGGGTTAGCAGAGAAAGGGGACCGCAGAATGTAGTGTTAGAAGAGAAGAGCACAGGGTGCAGTGTTAGCAGAGGATAGGGAAGCACAGGATGTAGTGTTGGGAAAGAGGACCGTGGGATACAATGTTAGCAGAGGTGAGAACAGGATGTATTGTTGGGAGAGGGGAGCGTGGGGTACAGTATTAGGCCGCGTCCATGGAAAGACAGGCAGCGCTGTGCCGTGCGGACGCTCCGCGCTGAGCCCCGGCATCCTCAATGAGGATGTCTTGAGAGGGGGCTTACGCGAGCGTCCGCAGGCGTGCTGAAGCGTTGGATTTTTCAGCCGATAGGCAAAGCTGTTTTTCAGCGCGCTGTCGGCTGAAAACATCCAATCACACCACAGCAGCGTCAACGTCACGGCGCTCTGACGTCGGCGCCGTGATGTTGACGTCGGTGCGTCGCGGGCTATTGGCCCAGCGACGTCACTGCCCCGCCTCCCGATCGCGCCCGCTGGCTCGCCTGCATGTGCATGAAATCGCTCATGCTTGAACAGGCGAGCCTCAGCGTCCGCGCGGCTCAGTGCGCCTCCACCCTCTCTGGACGCAGCCTTAGTGGGCAGCACAGGATGCAGTGTTAGCAGAGAAGAGAGCAGAATGTAGTGTTAGCAGAGGAGACGGAAGCACAGGGTGCAGTGTTAGCAGAGAAGAGAGCAGAATGTAGTGTTAGCAGAGGAGACGGAAGCACAGGGTGCAGTGTTTAGTAGAGAATGGGAGTGTAGGGTTAGCACAAGAAAAAATGACAAAGTGACAGGATAGTCTGCAGGACGGTATCTCACAGACATTGTGACACATCCTATACAGCAGATGCGGGTTACATGACCCCACACACTACCATGTAAACAAACATTGTGAATCACTGGCCAACACTACGGACACTGGGGCAGCGTGTGACCTCCAATATCCCTGCTTTTTATGCATCGGACCCTGAATTACATGGGACATGGGTCATCGTTAACACCTTCAATGCCAGAGGAGCAATGCGTTGCTGGGGGGGGTTAATTTTATACCACATTCTCCCATTTCCATCTGAAATGTGAATACCAGTCTGTCATTAGGTGTGATGTCACGTGTGGTTCTGTGATGTCGCGTATGGGACTTCTGACGTCACTTCCTGCCTGTCACCTGTCTCCCCTACAATCTATCCCAAACCCTGCTGCTAGAATCACTTCACGCTCTCCTAATTCTGTCTCTCCTGCTGAAATCCCTCCCCTATTACTTACAAAATGATCCTCCTCACTTTTAAGGCTATACAGACTTCTGCCCCTCCTCATATCCCAGCCCTAGTTTCTCACTATACACCTGCCTGAGTGCTCAAGGATCTCTTCTCTCTACCCCTATTGTATCTGAAGCCCTCTCCCGCCTTCAACCTTTCTTACTGACAGCCCCACACCTCTGGAATGCCCTTCCCCTCAATACCCGACTGGCCCCCTCTCTATCCACCTTTAAGACCCACTGTATCTAAAAACACACATCTTTAACAAAGCATATGGGTAGCTCCACTGGTGATGCAATACATAAGATGCACAGACCTTGACCCCTTGCAGAATCACTTACCATAACACCCTCCTACTGTCTCTATTAGTGCTCCCTAATTTCCATAGATTGTAAGCTCTCCGGGGCAGGCACCCTCTTTCCTATTGTTACTGTCATGTCTGAAGTGCTTATTCCCATTATGTCTTATATTGTTATGTCTGTATTACTGCTGTGAAGCGCTATGTACATAAATGGCGCTATATACATAAAGCTATACATACATCTCTGCCTGTGTGCCCAGAGTGGCAATGTGTTGCATGCCACTCTGGGAGCGAAATAATTAACTAGCTGCCTTCCGTGTGCACATCTCTCCCTCCCTCCCTTCCTCTTTCCTCCCTCCTCCCCCCTTTCTCTGTTTACACTTTCTGCAGCATTTTTCTCCTCTTCCCGTGTAAGGTCACACCCAGCGCCCACAGCTTCAATAAAGAGGGAGCCGCTCCGGAGAGGGAGGGAAAGGGAGCCCGAGAGAATGAGGCAGAGGAACACTTATCCACTCCCAGAAACACTTCATTACCAGGTAATTTTCTGCAAAAGGGGTACATGCAAGTGTAACCCCTTCTCCTTCCGCAGCCCCCCTTAACCCCTCCACTGTCACACCCTCGTTAACTTCTTCACTGTCAAGAGTCGCAGAGCTAGGTAGAGTTCTCCTCCCATTAACCCTTTCACTGCCAGGGAGACATGCCGTGCTAGAATACTCCTTCCCATTAACCCTCTCACTGCCAGAGTTGGAGCAACCCCCCTTCATTAACCCTGTCACTCCCAGAGACTTACGGAACTAGAACACTCTTCGTTAACCCTTTCACTGCCAAAACAGGAAACCGCCTCCTCATTAACCCTGTCGGTGGCTTGCAGAGATAGAACACTCCTCCCAATTAACCCTTTCACTGCCAGAGCTGGACCATGCCGCCTCATTAACCCCATCGCTGCCAGAGACTTGCAGAGCTACAACACTTCCCATTAACTCTTTCACTGCCAGAGCTAGAACACTCATTAACAATTTCACTGCTAGAGACCGAAAAAGCTAGAGCACTCCTCCCCTTTAACCCTTTCACTGCTAGATACCTACAGAGCAGTAAGAACCCCTCCTTCTCATCCCCATTAACCTCAGGAATGCTTCTCCTGTTGGAGTCTCCCTTTTATGGTGATTGTTAGATATCTGTGGTCTAGCAGTCTGTCTGTGTGAGAAACAGGGGGGGCTGTGTCAGTGAGTGTGCATATATGTGCGTGCGTGCGTACGTGCGTCACTGTGTGTGTGGGTGTATAAGTATGTCTGTGTTATGGGGCAGCCGTGTCCTTTTAAGGTGAAAAGGATACTGTTAACGGGGCGAGAGACACCACCAGACAGACATACACAGAGAGACATACAGTACACAGAGAGAGACACATACAGACAGAAACATACAGTCAGAAGAGACTATCTGTGTGCCTCTTGCAGACAGAAGCGACAGCGAGAAACATGCAGACAGAAGAGAGAAACATAGGCTGGGATTCATGAAGCGCTGATCCAGGGCCCGTTTCGGCGGTAACTGCCTTTGGCTTAAATAGCAGTTGACGCTGGATCGAGGCGCGATAATCCGCATCGCAGCTTTGGGAATTTCCCCCATAGAGAGGTCGAGACATGGGGCACGTTTTATATACTCCAAAGTGGCCGCTAACTTCAATGGGTAGTTTCAGAGGAACCCAAAACCTCAAGAGGTTTAATGACTAAAGTGCAACACCACTGCAGAGAAAAGGGCCTGATTTCTAATAATAATTTAATAGTAATAATAACTATATGAACAAAAAGAGAACAGCCTAAAAAGGCATATTAAAAAGAGAATACAGTAGGGCCCCACTTTATGGCGCTCCGCTCGTACAGCGTTTCCCAAGGTATACCCATATTCATTAGGTTCGGCGGTTGTTCCGTTTTTCCGGCGATTTTTGGCATGACGCGCACAGCAGCTGAGTATCCGGCTGTCACTAAGCAACAGTTTTAGCGCGTGCGCAACTCCTTGTCAGATGCCATTTGTCAGCGAAACAGTCTGTTTACAGCTCTGCATCTCTGTTTACAAAAGGTACAATACAGTACACTAAGGCCCCGCTTTACAGCGATTTCCGCTTTACAGCGGCGGCCTGGAACGCAACCTGCTGTATGAGCGGGCCCTACTGTATATTAAAGGAGCAGTCCTTGTGCCTATGTAAAATATGTGTGTATGTATATACGATGTATGTATGTACGTTTAGGGTGGTAACCTGCTTAGCTAACCACCCAGTTAGAAAGGGCTGGAGTAAAGTTTTAGTTATTCACCAAAGTGGAGTAGGCCTTTATTTTGTTTGTTTTTGTACATTTTGCATTGTTAAAGGAACAGGCGCAATAAAGTCAAGATATAATTTTACCCTAATCGGTCTCCACTAAATGTACCTCTGCACACATGTCTTACAGGATTTTTTTTAAAAATTGGTTTGAAGCAGGGGGTCTCCGGAGCTGAACCGCATTGATTTCAGCTCTGGGGACCCGCTGCTTCCCGAGATACGTACCTCCGTGTAGGGTGCTGGCAGAAGCCCTGGCTGGGTTCACAATATAGGGGTTCAAAAGTCCCACGTCCTGCGAGCCAATAGGAAGCCATGACGTCATCACTTGCGGCTTTCTATTGGCCAGCGTGACTGGGGCATTGAAACTGAAGAAAGATACCGGCACCTCATACGGAGGTTAGTATCTCGCTGCAACTAACAACTGTGGTGGAAGATTTCTTTACCCCCACCGCCGGCTGGTCCATACAAAAAACTGCTGATCGAGCGGGTGCTACTGCTAATGTACTAAATTATACTATGTAGAAGGGCCACAAACCAGGCCAGGCACACCAAATTGCACAATACACTAAATGTGTCTTGAAAAAGGCTCCATGGGGAAGCCAAAACGTTGAGCAAGTAAAGTAGGGTGACGATTTTTTTCCCAGTTGAAAAGAATGCACGAAAGGCCTGCGCTGATTGCGAATGCGCGAACAAGCCACAGCGATTGCGCATGCGAGGCGGGCAAGAGCCGATTGCGCAGGATCAGCTCTTGCTGGCAACGCATTCACGATCGCCGCGGGCACTAACCGCAAACAAAAAAAGCCGGGACGTTTTGAGAATGGCGGAAGATGCAAATTTGGAACAAAATTACGCAAAATGCATCATTTTAATCTTGCGTCAATGTTTTGAAGTATATCCTCCAAGCTTTGTGCCGTGTGTCACCTTGTGATTTAGAGAGTGACAATAGGAGATGGGGATGAGTTACATGACGTGCAGATTATAGATCAATCAAACGCTACATCACTTTTGAGATTGTATTTGCGTCATAAAAAATTGCCAAGTCTGAGGTGGCGTAAACTTTTCTGACCAACAATGTGCTTCGAAAGTTACACACTTTCTTACACTTGGCGTGATTGCGGTGCAGAAAATGGAGCCATGCGTCAAAACAAACTTCTTTGTGCGCTTTCTCTATGTTGATAAATCCCCCCTCCGTCTAACGATCCATTTCCAATCTCTCTGAAGAACTTGAGTACACGAGAGGAAGAGGATTCTGGGTGAATGGATCTGCAGCTTCTCCTCTGACAAATATGGCGCTGTTTTTTTTCTTTCTCGTAGTACTAATTGGGTATCCCTCGTTTAAGAGCCGAAAGATTAGTGACATGAAATAAAGTGCCTTGAATTACAGCAGACTGATCTTTCTTTCATCTAACTCACAGCTGTTTGTTTGTTTGTTTTTTGCCCTGCTGGGAGCTTGTAGTGAATACCCCAGGTGGGCTGGTAGTGTGTCTCACTGCACTATGGCATGTCTGTGGGTATTTATATCCACCTGCCGGTCAGATTTACACCACACACTCTCCCTCCCCCCCCCCCCCATGCATCCTACACACACACCTCAAACGCCATACACACAGTCACCAGCTTTCTAACGTCACTGTCCCTAGGAGCTGCCAATCTAATCCAGGAGAGGCCTCGACTGACGCAAGTGCTCTATCTATCTATGTATAATCTCTATACACTAATATATATTTATGACTCCCTCCCCCTCCACAGGAAAATGCCAAACTGGGGCGGAGGGAAGAGGTGTGGGGTGTGTCAGAAATCTGTCTACTTCGCAGAGGAGGTGCAGTGTGAGGGGAACAGCTACCACAAGTCCTGCTTCCTGTGCCGTGAGTTGCTCCACTCCCACTTCAAAGATACCAAGTAATGCTGTGTGCACCACTAGAAATAATAACTTTATTTCATATAGCTCCCAATGGGACTCCAAGCGCTTCACAATTACTGTATCGTGTGCGGTACACACACAGCCATTTGTGCAGATACGGTCACTGCACAGAGCAGCTTACAATCTACAGTATGTTGTTGGTGCCTGAGGCACAGGGAAATAAAGTGACTTTCCCAAGCTCACAAGGAACTGACCGCAGGAATGGAACCAGGTTCTCCTGCTTCAAACTCTGTGTCATTGTTATACAGAGAGAAAAGGGGACGGGATGAGGATAGTACAGAGTCTTTATTCACTGAGCCAGTCCTCCCAATGTCAGGCTGTGTTTCCCTGTGGCAGTCGTAGAGTTACCAAACTGGGTATCCCTGTGCCAGACCTGGAGATGCTAGGATCTGTATCTCCTGTATTAGTCCTAGAGGTGCTAGGCTGTATATCCATCCTCAAGGTGCCATGCTTTGTGTCCTTGTGCCAACCCTAAAGGCCAGCAGATCCAGGAAACGGAGGGAGCATGTTCATCAGGATCACCCCAGAATGAGAGAGAGGCAAATATAGTGCACTTCTGTTTAACTTGTGTAGAGATAGTTAATGTAACTCGGCTCTTATAGACTGTACAGTAAGTAGGCTCTCTATAGGAGCCATGTTACGCTAACTATCTCTACACAAGTTAAACAGAAGTGCACTATATTTGCCTTTCTCTCATTCTGGGGTGACCCTGATGAACACGCTCCCTCCGTTTCCTGGATTTGCTGACTTGTAGTGGGATTGTGTACATCATCCCTTGGAGGTTGAGACTTCATTTTTATCACCTTACAATAATCTAATTGTTCACTTGCATTTACGTATTTCACTTTCACTTTATTAGTTCACTTGTGTTTAAAAGCGCCTGTTTTGAATCACTTTGGTGTATATACCAACCCTAAAGGTGCCAGTCTGTGTGCAGGTCCTAGAAGTCCCCCCACCCCCCTCTCTCCACAGTGGTCTGTAAGAAGAATCTGGACAGTACCACTGTGGCCGTTCATGGGGAGGAGATTTACTGCAAGTCCTGCTACGGCAAGAAGTATGGTCCCAAAGGCTACGGGTTTGGGCAGGGAGCCGGCACCCTGAGCATGGACCGGGGCGAGAGCCTGGGCATCCAGCCTGATGAGTGAGTAACAGGCGCATGAATGCCCTGCTCTGTGTATCTCTCTGAGCTGTACTTTAATCTCTCTCTCTCTCTCTCTCTCCCTCTTACACACAGTCACTCTTCTTGTCCCCCTCCCTCTCTCACACTCTTCTGTCCCCCTCAGAGTCCAGAGACACCAGCCCACAAATAACCCAAATGCCTCTAAAATTGCGCAGAAAGTGGGCGGAGCAGACGTCTGTCCGCGCTGCGGAAAGTCTGTGTACGCAGCCGAGAAAATTGTCGGAGGAGGGAATGTAAGTATAACTGGAGAGGAATAGGTTACTGGGGGGAGTGTTCCGTCTCTGCCGGTGAAGGGGTGTGTGTGTGTGTGTGTGTGTGTGTGTGTGTGTGTGTGTGTTAGCGCTGCACTTTGTGCTGTTCTGCTCTGCTACTCCCTCGTGGATCTCAGTCCTGGCACAGGTCCTGCTTCCGTTGCGCCAAATGTGGGAAAGGTTTGGAGTCCACAACGCTGGCGGATAAAGATGGAGAAATTTACTGTAAAGGTAAACAGCTGTCACACACAGCTATCGGTCACACCGGCTATCTTTCAGTGTGTCACACACAGCTATCTGTCACATAGCTGTGAGCTGTCACACACACACACACACAACTATCTCTGTGTCACAACTCTCGTACGCACAGCTCTCTCTCTGTCTCCAGCTCTCTTCCTCTGTCATACACAGCTGTCTGTCACACACACAGCTATCTCTCAGTGTATCACAACTCTTACACTGAGAGATAGCTGTGTGCGTTTATCACAACTCTCAAACGCACTACTGTCTCTGTGTCATACACCACTGTCTGAGCACGGCACACACACTCTATCTCTGTGTGTCACAAACGCACTACTGTCTCTGTGTCATACACCACTGTCTGAGCACGGCACACACACTATCTCTGTGTGTCACAAACGGCTGTCTCATGCACCGCTTCCTGTCTCACACACCGCTATCTCTGTGTGTCAGACATGGCTATCTGTCTCGCGCACACAATCACAGCTATCTCTCTCTGTCACACACATCTCTCATTTTCTCTACCCCCTTTCCCCCCCACCCCCCACCCCAGGATGCTACGCTAAGAACTTTGGTCCTAAAGGCTTCGGGTTTGGTCAGGGGGCCGGGGCTCTGGCGCACACAGAGTGAGGAGACGCTGACCCCTGCAACGCTGGAATCCCCACGACACAGCTCGGATTCCCACACCCAGCACCAGCGCTTCACACCTTATCACCCTGCATCAGCGGGATAGTAAAAGATGGCCGCCAGTGGACACTGCTGCTTTCTAACAAGACCACTGTAGACTGTAGATTCGCTGCACCTTTGATATATATTATTTTTTAATACATACTGTACACATGCGGATATAGTAGATATACTAACACACAGAGAGACATAGGTATATCAACATATTCAGGTGTGTGTGTAGCTATATAGTGTGTGTGTGTGTGTGTGTGTATATAGCTATATACCAATGAATTTCTAAATATATATTCACACAGCCATAGGTGTATATCTATAGGCACAGACACAGGTGGGTATATGGAGATGTGTGTATATATAGATAACATGTCATGTTCCTTTCCTGTGAACACTATAATAATGGATCATTCCATATTTCGGCCCATTACAGCTCTCCATTCCCAGCCTGTTTCTGGGGGTTCTTGCTTCTGGTTGTTTGATTCCTGGATTATGTCAGGGAGCTCTCCTACAGTGTTGTATTCCAGGTTTCTCTCCCTTTTTTACGCTCTCTGCAATGACTCGCTTCAATCTATACAATAAAGGTATATTTCTTGCCCTCAGTGCTTCTGTCTCTTACAGTACGGGTAAAGTCCCGGTAGCTGAAGGCTCCAAGCCCCCACTAATACGGACAGACAATGGCTCCATCCTCAGTCGCTCCCTCCCCCCCCGCACTGTGGTACAAATGGAGGGTGACAGACAATTGACCCCTCAGTAGGTTGACAGACTGCTCCCCTCCCACGCAGGATGACAAACTGACAGTCTTTCCCATCCGCTGCATGGTGGCACAGTGACAGTCTGTCCGTCCGCCAGCAGGGGGACACAAACAGTTGTTGTCTCCCTTAGCATTTTGCTTGCTGCTCAGAAGTGCCACCTAGTGGGGAAGAGACAGAAGTAGCAGTCACAGAGGGAAGGGACAGTGACACACTACAGTATAGAACAGCTGTGACCCGCGGGTCCCAAAGTGGCCCCGTTATGCCATTTGGAACGCCCCTCCTGCAAAAAAGAAAACTCTATTAAGAACAGAAACGGTACGAAATCCTTAAAATTAAAAAAAAAAAAAAAATACGCGACAGGAAACTTCTGAATATTAACATACATTTTGAAAATGAACACAATTTAAAAAACCTTGTTTAAGAATTAAAAACAGAATAAATCAAATAATGACATTAAATGTTTTGTGAGCAGACGTTTTCAGTAATGAACTTTGTTAAAAACAAGGACAGCTCTGTATTGACAGACGCTCATGTGGCGCAGTCTGCTTCTGTTATCCACCTCAAACATAAATCCTAATGTTGAAAAACAACTGAAATGAAAGGGCAGAAATCACATTGAAACATTTTAAATTCAGATTCTTTAAAAAAAAGTTTTTGTTAGGATTGGAAGTTGTTTCCTCTCTTCTCAGTGTAGCCGCTGCTACAAATAGATGTATTCTGTGGACAATACAGCATTAATGTGCTCCACCTATCACATGATGCGATAAGGCAGGGGGTGCGCAAACTGGGGTGTGTGTGAGATTTTCTGGGGGGCACGGCGGTTACAGAGACCCCGCGCTCTTCCCCAAGGCATTTAAATGAAATACTGGGGAGCGCGAGCGAGGCCTCTGTAACTTCCCTTACCTGGTCTCTGGCGGCCTCCAGCAACGCGTCGCCATGGTAACGCGGCATGAAATTACGTTTTGTAGTCACATGACGTTGCGTTGTTGTGATGTCAGAAGACGCCAGACACCGGGTGTGGGACAGGGTGGTACAGACTGAAAAGTTTGCACACCCCTGCGATAAGGCATATCAGACTCTCTACCTGATCTGCCTAGCAACACATGACAGGATATATGGGATTGGATTAGAAGAATAACGGATAGAATCTGGAGAGCAACGGTCAGTCAGAGCCTGAGATAGGTAGTTACAGTCCGAGAGGTACACCGACTGTCCGCAAAGTGACAGTGATAGGGGATTAAGAGAGACAGCCTTCTGATACTCCCAGAGGTGAAAGCGGAGGCTTGTAGGAGACAGCTAGCCAATACATGCTGAGATAGAGAAGAGCCCACAGCAAGAGAGATCCAGATATGGGCTGTTAATGCACAACCGGATAACAGACAGCCGGGAGGCCATTTCCCACAACTTTCTCGTATCCTTTGTGTATTACAGACACACCTCACAAATGTTTCACCCTTAACAGGCCTGCATGCGACTTCCCACCATTTTGAGATAGCTTCAATGCATTGCAATAACAATATTGGCCTAAGTGGCTTCCACATTGGACACTGGGACTAATATAAGGGACAATAACCCAGCGTCCTCATTTATTGTGTGCGTGTCACTTGTGAGCACATTCACATGTCTTAGGCAGGTGGTCTGCAACCCTGCTTTTCACCTTTATCAAATTGCATACATGCAAATGACCACACAGTGCCACCTTTTGTCTTAAATCCATTATTACATGGAACCCTTCAGCCTGATTGCTGTTTTTACCTTGATCCTCCCAGAAATCAAGAATTTCCACTCTCTTATCTCTGCCAGCATCTTGTACCCTCTCATGGTGTCTTCTTCGGGTGTGGTCTCTAGGGAGAAGTACCAGTCAGACTCGTCACGTCCCGGATAGCCACACACAGCGTCCATGTGCCTCACTCTCCCTGGTGGAATCTCGGTCAACCCCGCTTCGTTATTGAACATTTGACCATAGCCCTCTTGGGCTGAGATCCTACAACACTCTTGTTTGAGTACTGGCTGGATCTGTAGCGAGGATAAGGGTAGTTTGCCGGCCTCCTGTAGATTAGCCTGAATCACTGCCCGCACCACATCGGCGATGGTCCCCAATATGATTGGGGAACTTGGATGTTCCTGGGGCTGGACATATCAGAGCCTTCATCTCCATGAGGTGGGTCTTGTTGGTGTTCAGTTGCGGTATATTCAACTGTACTTGCACCACAGCATCAATGGGGTAGTCTTCATTGCTAAGGCACCGCAGCTTCATCTTCTCCACCGACTGCATAGGCAGATGTTTCAGATGCTGCTCGTAGAATGGTCGGCAGAATAGCCACTTGTGACCCGGTATCCAGCAAGGCTTAGGAATATATACCTTCCACTAGGACTCATAATTGCTGTCGGACCCACTGGACTGTAGGCATCCTGTTGGGGTGCTTCATCGAGGCTAGGCGCAGGGGCGCTCTCCGATGACATGGAGGGTATTTCTGTCGGTTGCACTGTGAAGGCCATGGCCCTAGGAGTGGATTTCCTGGGCTTCGGGCAGTCCTTAGAGAAGTGACCATCTTGGTCACAGTTGTAGCAGTGGTTATTTCAGTTCGCACTGGCGCTGAAAGTAGGAGTCACTCTCCGGGGCATCCTGGATGCGGAGGCAGGCACCCTGAAAGGGGTATTGTCCTCTGCACTTTCTGCCTCCTTGGGCTTCGGGGCTGACACCACTTTGGACTTTTCTTTGCGGGACTCGCATGTCTCTCCTTTGGAGGAGTCACGAGGTGTTCTAGGGGTCTGAAACTGCAAGATGACCTCTTGATCTTGTATTCGATCCATGAGGTCCTCGTAGTTAGGTGGATTATCTGTGGAAAGGGTACAGCAGATCCTGTAAGGGATCCAGCCCTATGTTTGGCTGGAACTCACCCTTAGATGGCTATAGAGGTTCCAGGCAAAGCTCTCCCTGAACAGCTATTGGAATCACCTGTTCTGAACTCAGACTCCTGTTTGTCTTGATGCTGCTTGCTCTGCAGCACTTCCCCTATTGGCTGTCTCTGCCGCTGCAGCAAAATAGACCTACGAGACCGGCAGCTACTTTCTCACCCCCTTCAAAACTAACCATGTCTGCTGAACCGTGTCTCCCTACTCCTAACCGCTATTCTGATGACCCCCATGAATGCAGAGGTTTTCTTAACCAATGTGGCATTCAATTAGAATTAATCCCTTCTCTTTTCCCCTCTGCAAGGTCGAAAGTAGCTTATATCATATCAGCACCCTGCTGACCGGTGACGCCCTGGCCTGAGCATCTCCCATTTGGGAACAAAGACCAGAGGTTATCCAGGACTACTCTCGCTTTATAAAAGAATTTAAGCAGGTCTTTGACACCCCGGGTCGCAAGATCACGACAGTATCCTCTCTTTTTCATATCTCTCAAGGTCTCCGGACAGTTGCTAAGTACGCTCTGGATTTCTGAACCATCGCAGCAGAGACAGCCTGGAATGATGAGGCATTGTCTGCGGCCTTCTGCCAGGGGTTAGCCGAACCCCTCAAGGATCAACTGGCTGCTCAGGAAAGACCTACTAATTTAGAGGATCTCATTGTTGTATGTATCCATGTCGACCAGCGTCTCCAGGAGAGAAACGTTGAACGCTCTTACTCTCGGCCTCTTCCGGCCAGACCCTCTATCCACTATCTTGTTCCTATAGATCCTTCATTTTAAGACGATCCTGAACTTATGCAACTGGGAAGCCACCGATTATCTTTCACAGAGAAACAGCACTGGCGCGACAGCAGCCTCTGTCACTATTGAGGTCACCCTGGTCATCAACTATCTCGCTCTCCACTCAAACCGGGAAACGCCAAAGCTCAATGAGATATTAGGCGATAACATTGGGCACTATCTCTCCTTCCCCTTTCTTCCCAGGAAACTTTGCCGAGCCGGATCATGCTCCCCATTCCCCTCAAGGGTGACAAGTTCCAGGTCACTGCATCTGCCTTCATTGACTCCGGTTCAGGAGGTAATTTTATTGACCAAGACTTTGCTTTAAGGAACAGGATTCCGTTTCTCCATAAATCTGTGCCTGTCGGGTTGGAAGCCATCGACGGACGTCCCCTCCAGCCAGCCTTCATCTCTCGGAAGACTTGCGAACTCTCTCATCACTAAAGACGGCCATAAGGAGGAGATCGTTCTGGACGTAATTCATACACCATCCGTTTAGGTAATTCTGGGCCTCCCCTGGCTTCAATGACACAACTCACAGTTGGATTGGACCAACAAAGGACCCATACAGTGGAGCCCTCAATGTACCAAGTCTTGTTTCAGTCCGAGACAACAAATCTGCGGTTTAAAGGTCCCTAAAGAAGACAAATCTACTTTTCCTGAAGTTTATGCTGAGTTCAAAGATGTCTTCGACAAGTTACGCTCAGAGGTTCTTCCCCCACATCGGCCTTTTGATTGCCCATTTGATCTTTTGCCAGGCTCTGTTCTTCCTAAAGCCAGATCTTACCCTCTCTCTCTTCCTGAGACCAAAGCTATGTCTGAATATATTCAAGAAAACCCGAAGGGGGGTTTTATTCGGAATTCTTCATCCCCAGCTGGGGCTGGCTTCTTCTTTGTTAAAAAGAAAGGTGGGTCTCTCCGCCCTTGTATAGACTACAGGGGGCTTAATAAGATCACTGTGAAGAACCGTTACCCCCTACCGCTCATCTCTGAGCTTTTTGATTGCTTACAAGGGTCCGCTATCTTTTCCAAATTGGACCTTCGAGGAGCATATAATCTTGTCCGTATACGCCAAGGCGATGAATAGAAGACGGCCTTCAACATTCGTGATGGGCATTATGAATATTTAGTCATACCTTTTGGCCTTTGTAATGCTCCGGCAGTATTCCAAGAATTCGTAAATGAGATTTTTCGAGATCTTCTCAATCTTTTTGTCATAGTCTATCTTGACGACATTCTGATTTTCTCTAAATCACTCTCAGAACACATCCATCACACTAAGCACACTTGTCTCGCCTTCTGGAGAATCTTCTATATGCAAAACTAGAGAAGTGCCTATTTCACCAGAAATCCATTTCTTTCCTGGGCTATATTATTTTGGACACCGGATTCTCCATGGACCCTGCCAAACTCAAGGCAGTGCTAGAATGGCCACATCTGACCTCCTTGAAAGCTATTCAATGATTCTTAGGATTTGCTAATTATTATCGCAAATTCCTCAAAAAAAAAAAATATTCTAATGTAGCTCCTATCACGGCCTTGACAAAGAAAGGAGCAAATACCTCTTCCTGGCCACCTGCGGCACTTCAATCCTTCAAATCTCTCAAAGAAGCTTTTGGCTCTGCACCTATCCTGTGTCACCCAGATCCCAAACTACCTTTTACTCTGGAGGTAGATGCATCTGATGTTGGCACCGGCGCCATTCTTTCTCAAAGGCAATCCCCTCAGGCCAAGCTTCACCCCTGCGGTTTCTTTTCTAAGAAGTTTTCCTCGGCGGAACAGAATTATGAGTTGGCAACAGGGAGCTCCTCGCTATCAAACTCGCACTACATGAATGGAGACACCTCTTGGAAGGTACTGAAAGTCCCATTTCAATTCTCACAGATCATAAAAACTTGCTGTACATTGAAAACGCCCGTTGTCTTGGAGCTCGTCAGGCTCGATGGTCTCTATTCTTCTCTAGATTCAATTACCTTATTTCTTATATTCCCGGGTCAAAAAACCTGAAAGCTGATGCACTGCCCCGCCAGTTCGTGGTCGAAGACAAGTCTGAAGATATATCGGAGACTATCCTTCCTTCCAAATACGTTATTTCTGCCAATTCTTTTGACGTCCTGGATGACATTTTGGCTACTCAAACAAACATTCCCAATGGTCTTGAGGTGCCGGATGGTTGTCTGTATGCTGCTCCTCAATTTTGCAAAAAGATTCTAGACTGGGGTCATTCATCTAAGTCTGCCGGTCATCCTCGTACCAGAAGTACTTCTGACCTTATCAGACGAACCTTCTGGTGGCCTACAATGCTAAAGAACATTGAGGAGTTCATCAAATCCTGTTCTATCTGCGCTCAGGGTAAAGCTGCACGCAACAAGCCACCAGGTCTCCTACACCCACTGCCAGTGCCTGAATGCTCCTGGAGTCACCTCTCTATGGATTTTATTGTCGAGCTTCCTATTTCTAAAGGAACGAATACGATTTTGGTTGTCATCGACAGATTTTCAAAACAATCTCGCTTCATCCCTCTCAAAGGCCTACCCAATTCCGCTACCTTAGCTGATATCTTTGTCAAAGAGATTTTTCGTGTTCACGGGGTACCACTGACCATAGTATCCGACCGTGGACCTCAATTCGTCTCTAAATTTTGGCGTGCATTCGCCCAAAGAATGGACATTGCTCTTCATTTTTCTTCAGGGTATCATCCCCAGACCAATGGACAGACTGAAAGAACTAACCGAACTTTGGAACAATATCTACGGTGCTTCATTTTCGACGCCCAAGATGATTGGGTGGACCTTCTCCCATGGGCTGAGTTTGCCCACAATTCTTTAAGGAACGAATCTACACAAGAATCACCATTTTTTTAATCAATTATGGATGTCACCCAGCACGGTTTCCCATTTCCTCTTCTCCCTCTGGGGTCCCAGCAGCGTACAACAGAATCAATTCTTTACAAGAATCATGGAGGAGGATTCAGAGGACTCTTCTGGAAGCAACTCGCAGACAAAAGGTTCAAGCGGACTGTTATTGGCGTAAGGTGCCCAACTTCAAACCAGGAGACAGGGTGTGGCTCTCTTCCAAAAATATCAGGCTGAAGATATCCACCCTCAAATTGGCTCCTGGGCCCTTTCTCCATTTTGGAACAAATCAATCCGGTCGCATACCGGTTACAACTACCTCCTTCTATGAAAATACCTTCTGTCTTTCATGTTTCTCTCCTTAAGCCTCTGTTTCAAAGTTCTCAATTTCCTAACACTTCTTCTACTCCCAAATTGGTGATCGTACAATGTCAAGAGGAGTACGATATACAGTCCATTATCGACTCTAGAAGGTCAAGGGGATCAGTCCAGTACTTGGTCCACTAGAAAGGGTTTGGACCCGAAGAGAGGTCCTGGATACCCAATCACCAAGTACATGCTCCCACTTTGCTGAAGCGCTTCCACGCCAGGTACCCCCACAAGCCATATTGGAGTTGTCCTGAGGCCGCTCCTCAAGGGGGGTTACTGTAAGGAATTGGAGAATACAGCCCCTGCGACGTGTTCCCTCCTTACCGCCTGCCGCACAGCATTCCGCTGCAAGCGGTCAGAGAACGCGCCCCTCGCGGCTCGCTTCCTCCTTGCCTCCTACTGTACAGTCTCCCGTGCACATTACAGAGCGCGCGCCCATGGAGGGCTTTCAGGTTTCCCATGGAGTTTGGCTCCACCCCTCCACTTGTGACACGCGGCCACCCCTCGCGGCACGCACACGTGATGTGCGTGCACCGCTCCCCAGCTGCGCATCAACACTAACATCTTCCTCACCTGTCTCCTGCTTCTCTCAGCCTACCCTGCCTCCGCAGTGGCCGCTCCACCCCCTTCTCTCATTGGACTCATGTTACTATATATGCTCAGCTTTGTCACTTCCTCTTTGGCTGAGCATAGTTATTGGTAGCCTTGTGTTCCCACGTGTTTGTCTCTGCCTTGTGTTCTCTGTACCTTTTACCTTATTGCTGCTTGCCTCCCCGTGTACCGACCCAGCTAGACTTTGGACCCTGCTCAAAATTATCGACCCCGGCTTATCTCAGACCTTCCGACCTTCTCCATCCCTGACCACGGCAAATGGACAATCTACTTCTCTATTGGCTCCAACCCTTGACCTTGGCACCTCAGACTGACTATTCTCCTGGCACCTACCTACGACCTCGGCAAGTATCAAGACTAACCCACTCTCTCCAACCCAAACCCGGCGATCTTGACTATCCACCCTCCAGGCGCGCCTATGCCGCTGTGGGTGCGCAGTTCTATACTTTCCCACCTCAGCACCAGGGTCCCGCCTTGTTCGTGGTGAGCGCAAGCGTTACAAAGAGTTGGGATAAAAATAATCATCCAACTGCTGACTTTGTGCGGAACCAAAATGATGAGTCTGACAGTGACAGAGATTATGGTGACAAAAGGCGACCGGGTCATTTGTCAAGTCGGATGGATGCTAATGATGAACATTTTCGACCACAGGATGGCCTACCCTAAGGGTCTCCACCTAGTGCTCAGAGTGAGCTGGATCCTGAGGCTAATGATTTTGTCCTCGGAACCACATTCAAGATGAGGAAGGGAGTGAAATTGAACTATCCCCGTAAGAGTATAGTAAGAGTATAACGGAGATCCCAGAGTAGGGGAAAGGGGCCAGGAGAGGCAGTCACACTTACCCCCCAGTGAGGGAATATATATATATATATATATATATATATATATACAGTGCTTGACAAATCACCCAAAAATCTACTCGCCGAACCAAAAAATCTACTCGCCACCTAATCCCGCCCCCAACCCCGCCCTTAGTCCCGCCCCCGCTTTAAAAAAAATACATAAATAAAATAAATTGAGTAAATTCCTAGTAAGAACATTCGTTTTTGACATAAGTTTATTTATTGTATTACATTATACTACAATTAGTCCTTGGTGTGTGTGTGTGTGTGTGTGTGTGTGTGTGTGTGTGTGTGTTGTGTGTGTGTGTGTGTGTGTGTGTGTGTGTGTGTGTGTGTGTGTGTGTGTATGTCGGATCGAGAAAAAAAAGCCAGATGTGAATGACTAGTTTCCTGAACCCCTTAACCAATGTCTGGACGCCTCGCTTCACAATATCTAAAGCAGCAATCCCGCCTGGGATCTTACCTGATCCGCAGTCCCTCAATGTCCAGATACCTTAATTCCCGCAATGTTATACATTGGAGGGGAGGCGTTCCCTACCTGTCTTCTGGGTTAGGGGGGGTTCCGATGTCTCCCGTGTGAAGCTTGAGTCAGATCTGGAAGAAAGCAGTTTGTTATTTCGGTGTAGTATAGGGCTGTTAAGATATATAGGGTAAGATATCCATGTCCAGAGTGTGAGACAGAGAGAGTGTGGGTGAGAGACAGAGAGTGAGAGAGAGACAGAGAGAGAGAGAGACAGGGGAGAGACAGTGAGAGACAGAGGGGAGAGAGACAGAGAGGGGAGAGAGACATAGAGGGAAGAAAGACAGAGGGGAGAGCGACAGAGAGGGGAGAGCGACAGAGAGGAGGGGAGGAGAGACAGAGAGAGGGGGGGAGAGACAGAGAGGGGGGGAGAGACAGAGAGAGGGGAAGAGACAGAGAGGGGGGGGAGAGACAGAGAAGGGGGGGAGAGACAGAGAGAGAGGGGGAGAGACAGAGAGAGAGGGGGAGAGACAGAGAGAGAGGGGGAGAGACAGAGAGAGAGGGGGAGAGACAGAGAAGGGGGGGGAGAGACAGAGAAGGGGAGAGAGACAGAGAGAGGGGAGGAGACAGAGAGAGGGGAGTAGACAGAGAGAGGTGAGGAGAGACAGAGAGGGGGGAGAGACAGAGAAGGGGGGAGAGACAGAGAGGGGGGGGAGAGACAGAGAGGGGGGGAGAGACAGAGAGAGAGGGGGAGAGACAGAGAGAGAGGGGGAGAGACAGAGAAGGGGGGGGGGGGAGACAGAGAAGGGGAGAGAGACAGAGAGAGGGGGAGGAGACAGAAAGAGGGGAGTAGACAGAGAGAGGGGAGTAGACAGAGAGAGGTGAGGAGAGACAGAGAGGGGGGAGAGACAGTGAGGGGGGGAGAGACAGAGAAGGGGGGAGAGACAGAGAGAGAGGGGGAGAGACAGAGAAGGGGGGGGAGACAGAGAAGGGGAGAGAGACAGAGAGAGGGGAGGAGACAGAGAGAGGGGAGTAGACAGAGAGAGGTGAGGAGAGACAGAGAGGGGGGAGAGACAGAGAGGGGGGGAGAGACAGAGAGAGAGGGGGAGAGACAGAGAAGGGGGGGAGAGACAGAGAAGGGGAGAGACAGAGAAGGGGGGGGAGAGACAGAGAGAGGGGAGGAGACAGAGAGAGGGGAGTAGACAGAGAGAGGGGAGTAGACAGAGAGAGGTGAGGAGAGACAGAGAGGGGGGAGAGACAGAGAGGGGGGAGAGACAGAGAAGGGGGGGAGAGACAGAGAAGGGGGGAGAGACAGAGAGGGGGGGGAGAGACAGAGAGAGGGGAAGAGACAGAGAAGGGGGGGGAGAGACAGAGAAGGGGGGGAGAGACAGAGAAGGGGGGGAGAGACAGAGAAGGGGGGGAGAGACAGAGAGAGAGGGGGAGAGACAGAGAGAGGGGGGGGAGAGACAGAGAAGGGGGGAGAGACAGAGAGGGGGGGGAGAGACAGAGAAGGGGGGGAGAGACAGAGAGAGAGGGGGAGAGACAGAGAGGGGGGGAGAGACGGGGGGGGGTAACTGATTGACTGGGGGGGTGGGATAACTGACTGGGTGGGGGGGTGGGATAACTGACTGGGTGGGGGGTGGGATAACTGACATATGACTGCCTGGGTGGGGGGTGGGATGACTGACTGGGTGACTGCGTGGGGGGGTGGGATGGGTGACTGGGTGGGGGGGGGGGGGTGGGGTGGGTGACTTGACTGGGTGGGGGGGTGGGGTGACTGGGTGGTTACCTCTGGTGTCCTGCACACACACATTCTCTCTCTCATATATACACACACACACACACACACACACACACACACACACACACACACACACACACACACACACTCAATCTCTCTCTCCCATATACACACAAACACTCAATCTCTCACACACACACACACACACACACACACACACACACACACACACACACACACACACACACACACACACACACACACACACACACACACACAATCTCTCTCCCACACACACACAAACACTCAATCTCACTCTCATACCCACCCACACATACACACACGGGAAGGGACGTGCGCGGAGGGGAGAGAGGAGAAACACCCTGCTACATCCTGCAGACCCGCGCGGGGGCAGCGGTAGCACCGGAGGGAGGGGGGGGGGGGGGAGAGAGAAAAGCTCCGGCTACTGCAACATCTTCAGACCCGCGCGGGCAGCAGTAGCACCGGAGGGAGGGGGGGAGAGAAAAGCTCCGGCTACTGCAACATCTTCAGACCCGCGCGGGCAGCAGTAGCACCGGAGGGAGGGGGGGGGGGAGAGAAGCACCCCGGCCAGTTAGAGTATGTTACGTCCCGTGCGGGCAGCGGGAGCGCCGGAGAGAGGGGGAAAGATGTACCAGTGTATATATAAATATTGAAGTGTATTAAATTCCCCCCACCTCAAGCATCTGTACAAACTCCTCCATGGCCGGATCAGTGCAGGTCTTGTAAGGAGCTGACACAATTATACAAGAGGATACTATGGAGGAGGAGGAGACACGCACGAGGAGACACGCACGCACTCCTCCCCTCCCCCCCCCCTATTACTTACCCGTGCAGAAAGGGCGGTTTGAAGTCCTGGCAACTCCATCCCGCGTCACAGCCAATCAGCTCTGATTTTTTTTTCCCGATTTTTTTTTTTTTTTTTTTCGAGCAGGGGATTTTTTTTTTAGAGAGCAGGGGAAAGGTTACTGGCCACGAGCCAATATCCGATCGCAGCTGGCGAGTTGGCGACCGGGTTTGTCGAGCACTGTATATATATATATATATATATATATATATATATATATATATATATATATATATATATATATACACACACCTCTACTCTGTGTCAGTTGGGCAAGCCATGTGTTATAGACTCTAAGACCCCACATTAAAGTGTTGCATGTCATCTGTCACACTCAAGAGCGTTCCTCACCAATAAGGGATTTGTTGTCCAATGAAAGATAGTGGTGCCGGCTGGAGTACAATGCAGGGATCCACATCTGCAGGGTCACAGGAGAGAAGGAGAGGTCTCTGTCGCACATTCTGCTTAACACAAGGGTTAAAGCTTTCATATCTTTATTTGCAGACAGAGCAATGAAAGCAGCTGTCTGCAAATAAAGACAACATGAAGCACCTGAGACCTGTGTGGTGGAGACCTCTACTTCTCTTCTATAGCTCTTTCCTTTCTATTAATGACCCTATTTTAACCCTAGGTTTACAGTAGAAGAATTCCCTATAACCTGGACCGCCCTCGTCTGCCGAGCTGACAATGGGCCTGGGAGGGGAGGGCGGGGGGCGGGGGGGTGTCAGGTTAAACCTGTGAACTCTCAGAACAATACACAGAGGTGCAGAACCCAAATATAGAAAAAGCAGCTGATGTCAGGGGCTGGCATGCTGTCACCACCCCGGTGTGGCTTGGGAAAAACTGGTGACAATCCAGTAGCACCGGGGAGGTGGCAGCTGCTGTGCCCCCCATACCCCGGGCAAAAACCCTTCACTGCTGAGGGGGCAGGAATATGATGTGAGGCTTTCACACGTTCACCAAAAACTACAGGGAATTTGGGGAGAAGTGGGGATTGGTGACAGTGAAAAAGAGAAGGGACAGTGCTGGAGAAAGAAAAGAGGGGACAGCGACAAAGGGGCAGTGGCAGAGAAAAGGGACAGTGATAGAGAGGAGAAGAGGGAGAAAGTGGCAGAGAGAATGGATTGATAGAGAGATGGGGCAGAGCAAATACAGGGAAGAGGGGATAGGATATAAATAAGGGACAGAGAAGAAGAGGAGACAGTGGCATAGATATCACACATTGGGTGAGATGTATCAACTTAAAGAAAGTGCACATACTGTAGACGTTTGTTTTGCTCCATGTTCTGCTGGTGTTTGCGGCAAATATAATAAAGTGTTTCTTACCTTTGATGCGAATTGTTGGCCAGAAAAGTTTACGCCACCTCTGACCTTGCTGATTTTTTTAACGCAAATACCAGATACAAAAGTGACCCATGGAGACGCAGAGTTTGATATATCTCCCCTTAATCCGGGCATCGTGTAGCTCTCCCTAACTCCTATTATCACTTCTCAAATCGCAAAAGTGATGCAAACATTAAAAAAAAAAAACCTTGATACATTGACATGATGAAAATGACGCTATTTGCATACATTTTGCCCCAAATGTGCCTTGATACTGTACATCACCCCCAAAGAGTGACATAGACAGTGGCAGAGAAGGGACAGTGACATCCCAAATATCAGAGGGAATTCCACAATGTGATTTTTTTATTATCACCATTTTAATTGCATGTAAAGTGGTACTTTCTTGTTACAGAGCTCCATATAAAGATGACATGTCCCTCTTGCTTGTGACATACAGAGGTGCTGTGTACACAGCCATATATAAATATGAGCGCTAATAAGTATGAGGTGTGTTATGGGATTCCTGCCCTTGTGCTGCCTGGGGTTGGATTATAAACGCTCTACATTCCTGTCCCATAATAGACCCCAGGATTAAAATGACCAGCATTCCCGTAGCTGCATTGTTCTGAGGACAATATAGACCCAAAAGAACAGGTGCAGATTAATCCTCACTCCGCCCCCAGCAGAGCAGAGGAGGAGGGAGTGTTATACCTCGACGGCTCTCTCTGGTAGTGAAGGGGTTAATATAGGGTTTGTTGCTATTTTCGTTCTCTTCTAAAGTGTCCAGAATTAAAAACTCCGGCGCTGACTTCAGATCCCAACACAACGCAGGCACTGCACAGCGAGCTGGCGCTGGAGAGAGGTGAGTCCTAATGTGAGGTATAAGGCAGTCTCACTCATTGGGGGGCAAGCCTTACTCACCAGAGAGCAGTCTCAATCATTGAGGGCAGTCTCAATCAATGGAAGGTAGTCTCACACATTGGGGGAAGTCTCAATAATTGTGGGGCAGTCTCACTCATTGGAAGGCAGTTATAAGACTTGTTATAAGACAGTCTCAATCACTGGGGAGGGGGGCAGTCTCACTCATTGGGGATTAGTGTCACTCATTTGGAGACAGTCTCATTATTGGAATGCTGTTCCACTTATAGGAGGGCAGTGTCGCTTATGGGGGACAATCTGGCTTATTGCACTTCGATCTCACTTATTGGGGGCAGTTTCACCCATTGAGAGGGCAATCTCATTCACTGGAGGGTGGTCTGACTCATCAGGGGTAGTCTCACTCATTGGAGGGAAGTCTCACTGATTGGAAGGTTGTCTAACTCTTGGTCGGGCAATTTCACTCACTGTAGAGTAGTCTAACTCACTGGGAGAAGTCTCACTCATTGGAAGGCAGTCTTGCTCATTGAATGGCAGTCTCGCTTACTGGAGGGCAATCTCGCTTATTGAATGACAGTCTCACTCACAAAACAGCAGTCTCACTCATTGGAGGGCAGTCTTACTGATTGTAAGGTAGTCTCTCTCGTTGGTGGGCTGTCACAATCATTGAACGGCAGTCACACTCATTTGGGGCAGTTTCACACATTGGGGGCATTCTCACTCACTGGAGGGGAATCTCATTGATTGGAAGGCAGTCTCACTTATTGAAGGGCAGTTTCACTCATTGGAATGGGGGCCTCACTCATTGTACGGCTGTTTCACTCATCGGGCCCAGTATCACTGTTTGGAAGGCAGTCTCACTGATTGAATGGCAGTCTTACTCTCATTGTGGGCAGTCTCAGTTATAGGATAGCCCACAATAGATCTCAGGGTTAAAATGACCAGCATTACCATATCTGCATTGTCCTGAGGAACAATAAATACCCCAAATGGACAGGTGCAGATTAATCCTCCCTCCAACAGAGAACAAAGGGGGGAGTATTATTGCTCTCAACATGTCTGTCTGGCAGTGTAGAGATTAATGGGGTGTTACTATTTATGTTCTCTTCTCCAGGATCCGGAATTAAAATCTCTGGCAGGGACTTCAGATCCCAACATAACACAGACACTGCACAGTGAGCTAAAACTACAGAGGGGTGAGTCCTAATGGAGGGCAGTCTCATTCATTAAAAGGCTTTAGGTGGCACTCTCATGCATTGGAAAGCAATTTTACTGATTGAAAGGCAATATCACTAATTATCTCATTGATTGGAATGTAGTATAACTCATCGGGAGCAGTCTCACTCATTGTGAGGCAGTCTTACTCATTGGAATGTAGTCTCATTCATCTGAGAAGTCTTATTTATCGGGGGCAGTCTCACACATTGGAGGGAAGTCTCACTCATTGGAAGGCAGTGTCACTCATTCGGGGGAGTCTCACTCACTTTAGGGTAGTCTCATTCATTGTAAGGCAGTCTATCACTCATTGGAATTCAGTCTCACTAATAGGGTGTAGTCTCACTCATTGGGGGGTCGGTATCACTCATCAGTGGCAGTACCACTCATTGGGGGGGGGGGGTCAGTATCACTCATCAGTGGCTGTCCCACTCATTGGGGGGTATCACTCATCAGTGGCAGTCTCACTCACTGGGGGGGTCAGTATCACTCATTAGTGGCAGTCTCACTCATTGGGGGGGTCCAGATCACTCATCAGTGGCAGTCTCACTCATTGGGGGGGTCAGTATCACTCATCAGTGGCAGTATCACTCATTGGGGGGGGCAGTATCACTCATCAGTGGCAGTCTCACTCATTGGGGGGGTCAGTATCACTGATCAGTGGCAGTCTCACTCATTGAGGGGGTCAGTATCACTCATCAGTGTCAGTATCACTCATTGGGGGGGGGCAGTATCACTCATCAGTGGCAGTCTCACTCATTGGGGGGGTCAGTATCACTGATCAGTGGCAGTCTCACTCATTGAGGGGGTCAGTATCACTCATCAGTGGCAGTCTCACTCATTGGGGGGGTCAGTATCACTCATCAGTGGCAGTCTCACTCATTGGAATGCAGTCTCTCTTATAGGAGGCCACATAATAGACCACAGGATTAAAATGACCAGCATTCCCATATCTGCATTGTCCTAAGGAACAATATATACCCCAGATGGACAGGTGCAGATTAATCCTCCCTCCAGGCCCCAACAGAGCACAAAGGGGGGAGTATTATTGCTCAACATGTCTCTCTGGCAGTGTAGAGATTAATGGGGTGTTACTATTTATGTTCTCTTCTCCAGGGTCCAGAATTAAAAACTCCATCAGTGACTTCAGATCCCAACATAACACAGAGAGCTAACACTACAGAGAGGTGAGTCATAATGGAGGGCAGACTTGTTCATTGGTAGGCAGTAGGGGACAGCCCCGCTTATTGTGGGCACCTTTCGGTGGCAGCCTTATTTATAAGGAGGCAGTCTCACTCACTGGAGGGCAAGGGGCAGTATTACTCAGTGGAGGGAAGTCTGACTCATTAGGAGCAGTCTCACTCATAGGAGAGCAGTCACACACATTGGAGGGCAGTCTCATTCATTGGAGGACAGTCTCACTCACTAGAGGGCAGAATCACTCATTGGGGGTAGTCTCGCTCATTAGAGGGCACTCACTCATTGTAATCGTCACTCATTGGAGGTCAGTCTCACTCATTGGCTCGGGACTACAATCCCCAGGATGCACTGGAACACCTCTTAGACCCCCATCTCCCCTTTCGTCCTCTAGGTTGTCTCTTCCATCGTCAACATGCCTGAACCGTGAGTATACCGACCGCACCGGAAGGTTCCACCACCGCTGCTGCTGGGAGAGTGGGGGATGGTTTTGCTGGAACTTAATTGGTTTTATTTTTTAACAATAAGCAGGAAAATAATTAAAAATGTTATGCAAACTTTTGTTTTTCTTAGTTTGTGGACTCAAAAGTTCACCCAGTTTCAATAATAATAATAATTTTTAAAAAAAGACCAGAGGAAGAGCCTTTCTCTGGTTCTGGTTTGAATTTTGCTCAGTTTAAATAAATTCCACATTTGAACTAACCTCAAAGATCCGAAAACATGCCCATCCTTCGTATATGTATACTGTATATAGACATATAGATTTTCATATAGTGTGTACACAAATTTCAAGAGTCTGATTATATATTTTCTTTTTTTCTTTCCGTTTCTGCGATTGGCAAACAACTTCAGAGAGGTGAGAACATGTACATGTGTATGTCTGTGTCTCTACCCCCCCTTCTAACTCCCTCTCTCCCTCTCCTTCTCTCTCCCTTCCTCCCTACATCTCTCCCCATCTCTCTCAGCCCATCTCTCTCTCTCCCCATCTCTCTCAGCCCATCTCTCTCTCTCCCCATCTATCTCTGCCCATCTCTCTCTCTCCCCATCCCCATCTCTCTCTCCCCATCCCCATCTCTCTCTCTGCCCCCATCTCTCTCTGTCCCCATCTCTCTCTCTCCCATCCCTTTCTTTCTCTCCCCATCTCTCTCTCTCCCCTTCTCTTTCTCTCCCCTCTCTCTCTGCCCCCATCTCTCTCTGTCCCCATCTCTCTCCATCCCCATCTCTCTCTCCCCCATCCCTTTCTTTCTCTCCCCATCTCTCTCTCTCCCCTCTCTCTCTGCCCCCATCTCTCTCTGTCCCATCTCTCTCCACCCCCATCTCTCTCTCTCCCCATCCCTTTCTTTCTCTCCCCATTTCTCCCTCTCTCACACTCTGTTTTTGTTTCCTTTTAAATAGAGAAAATCAAAGATTTCAGCTTCCCGCAAACTTCTATTAAAGGTAAAAATACAGAAAGAGAGAAGATGAGGGGAGGGGAAAACATTTGTGAAGGCAGATCTATGGGAATAGCTAGAGAGTGGGGAGGGCAGAGAGTGGGCAACAATAGTAAGGAAGGGAGGACAGAGAGTAGGGACATCTGGTAAGGGTAAGGGCAGATAATGGGGACAGCTGCTGAGGGAAGGGCAGCTTGTGGGTCCAGCTACTATGGGGTGAGGGGAGCCTCTCTCAGTCCCTTCTTCCTCCTGTTGCTCCCCCAGAGTTTGATGCTGGCGAAGGCGAAGGAGGCATGGGATCAGGACCACGTGGACACACAGGAGGAGAAGCAGCGATACCTGAGTGAGAGGGTCCCAAGTGCCCAAACCCACGGCCTGGCATTATCCGCCCTGCAGGTACCGGGAGTCACAGCCTTGTGCCCTCTCTAACACCCTCAGGAGCTGATGGCCTAATTATCAGGGGGTAAAGGGGGTCTCCGGGAGGGAGCTGGATACAGTGTAGAGGAAAAATTCCCACTTCAGAGGTCAACTCACTAACTCGGTGCTGCCCTTTACCTGGCAGGAGCTGTGCAGGGAGCTGCATGAGAAGGCTGGCATCGTAGACGAGGAGAGATACGATATTGAGGCCAAGGTCATTCACAACATCAGGGAGGTGAGATGCTGGCACTGGCCATGCTGCGTGTGAGGGGGAGCCTGGTAATGCCCCGTGTGTGTGAGGGGTAGGTGTGTGCCTGTGTGTTTGTGAGAGGGGGGGGGGGGGGCTTGTACTTGTGCAGTCTGTATGCAATAAGGAGCGTGGCGCAGACATTGTGTGTGTGAGGGGTAGGCTGACACAACCACTGTGTGAGGGCAATGCTGGTACTGTTTGTGTGTGTGGCTGGTACTGCCACTGTGTGTGCTGGGTAGACTGGCACTGCCACGGTGTGTGTAAGAGGAAGACTGGCACTGCTGCTGTGTGTATGAGAGACAAGCACTACCGCAGTGTCTGTGAAGAGGAGCACGGCACTGACACTGATACTGATGTGTGAGGGTTAGGCTGGCCCCCCTATATGTGTGTGAAGGGGAGGCTGACACAGCCAATGTGTATATGAGGGGGAGACTGCCATTGTGAGTGTGAGGGGACTTGCATGCAATTCCGCAGTGTGTATGTGTGTGTGGAGGAGCATGGCACCAACACCAGGTATGTGTAAGTGGGATGCAGCCTTTGTCTCTGTGAGTGTGAGGGACTAACACTGCCTGCTGTATGTGTGCAAGAGAGGGACGCTGTCACTGCCTGGTGTGTGTGTGAGGGGAGGCTGGCACTCTTGCTGTGTGTGGGGGGGAGGCTGGCACTGTCGCTGTCTGGGTGTATGAGTCAAAGGCTGAAACTGACGCTTTATGTATGTGAGGGGGAGGTTGGCACTGAAGCTGTCTGTGTGTGTGTGGGGATGGGGGGAGCGCCACTGCTGCTGTGTGTTTGTCGGGGAGGCTAGCACTGCGGCTGTGTGTTTGTCGGGGAGGTTAGCACTGCGGCTGTGTGTTTGTCGGGGAGGCTAGCACTGCGGCTGTGTGTTTGTGGGGGAGGCTAGCACTGCTGTTGTGTGTTTGTCGGGGAGGCTAGCACTGCTGCTGTGTGTTTGTCGGGGAGGCTAGCACTGCTGCTGTGTGTTTGTGGGGGAGGCTAGCACTGCTGTTGTGTGTTTGTCGGGGAGGCTAGCACTGCGGCTGTGTGTTTGTGGGGGAGGCTAGCACTGCTGTTGTGTGTTTGTCGGGGAGGCTAGCACTGCGGCTGTGTGTTTGTCGGGGAGGCTAGCACTGCGGCTGTGTGTTTGTCGGGGAGGCTAGCACTGCTGCTGTGTGTTTGTCGGGGAGGCTAGCACTGCTGCTGTGTGTTTGTCTGGGAGGCTAGCACTGCTGCTGTGTGTTTGTCGGGGAGGCTAGCACTGCGGCTGTGTGTTTGTCGGGGAGGCTAGCACTGCGGCTGTGTGTTTGTCGGGGAGGCTAGCACTGCTGCTGTGTGTTTGTCGGGGAGGCTAGCACTGCGGCTGTGTGTTTGTCGGGGAGGCTAGCACTGCGGCTGTGTGTTTGTCGGGGAGGCTAGCACTGCGGCTGTGTGTTTGTCGGGGAGGCTAGCACTGCGGCTGTGTGTTTGTCGGGGAGGCTAGCACTGCGGCTGTGTGTTTGTCGGGGAGGCTAGCACTGCGGCTGTGTGTTTGTCGGGGAGGCTAGCACTGCTGCTGTGTGTTTGTCGGGGAGGCTAGCACTGCTGCTGTGTGTTTGTCGGGGACGCTAGCACTGCTGCTGTGTGTTTGTCGGGGAGGCTAGCACTGCGGCTATGTGTTTGTCGGGGAGGCTAGCACTGCGGCTGTGTGTTTGTCGGGGAGGCTAGCACTGCGGCTGTGTGTTTGTCGGGGAGGTTAGCACTGCGGCTGTGTGTTTGTCGGGGAGGCTAGCACTGCGGCTGTGTGTTTGTGGGGGAGGCTATCACTGCGGCTGTGTGTTTGTGGGGGAGGCTAGCACTGCTGTTGTGTGTTTCTCGGGGAGGCTAGCACTGCTGCTGTGTGTTTGTCGGGGAGGCTAGCACTGCTGCTGTGTGTTTGTGGGGGAGGCTAGCACTGCTGTTGTGTGTTTGTCGGGGAGGCTAGCACTGCTGCTGTGTGTTTGTGGGGGAGGCTAGCACTGCTGTTGTGTGTTTGTCGGGGAGGCTAGCACTGCGGCTGTGTGTTTGTCGGGGAGGCTAGCACTGCTGCTATGTGTTTGTCGGGGAGGCTAGCACTGCTGCTATGTGTTTGTCGGGGAGGCTAGCACTGCGGCTGTGTGTTTGTCGGGGAGGCTAGCACTGCGGCTGTGTGTTTGTCGGGGAGGCTAGCACTGCGGCTGTGTGTTTGTCGGGGAGGCTAGCACTGCGGCTGTGTGTTTGTGGATGAGGCTAGCACTGCGGCTGTGTGTTTGTCGGGGAGGCTAGCACTGCTGCTATGTGTTTGTCGGGGAGGCTAGCACTGCGGCTGTGTATTTGTCGGGGAGGCTAGCACTGCGGCTGTGTATTTGTCGGGGAGGCTAGCACTGCGGCTGTGTATTTGTCGGGGAGGCTAGCACTGCTGTTGTGTGTTTGTCGGGGAGGCTAGCACTGCTGCTGTGTGTTTGTCGGGGAGGCTAGCACTGCTGCTGTGTGTTTGTGGGGGAGGCTAGCACTGCTGCTGTGTGTTTGTCGGGGAGGCTAGCACTGCTGCTGTGTGTTTGTGGGGGAGGCTAGCACTGCTGTTGTGTGTTTGTCGGGGAGGCTAGCACTGCGGCTGTGTGTTTGTCGGGGAGGCTAGCACTGCGGCTGTGTGTTTGTCGGGGAGGCTAGCACTGCCGCTGTGTGTTTGTCGGGGAGGCTAGCACTGCGGCTGTGTGTTTGTCGGGGAGGCTAGCACTGCTGCTGTGAGTTTGTCGGGGAGGCTAGCACTGCTGCTGTGTGTTTGTCGGGGAGGCTAGCACTGCTGCTGTGTGTTTGTCGGGGAGGCTAGCACTGCGGCTGTGTGTTTGTCGGGGAGGCTAGCACTGCGGCTGTGTGTTTGTCGGGGAGGCTAGCACTGCGGCTGTGTGTTTGTCGGGGAGGCAAGCACTGCGGCTGTGTGTTTGTCGGGGAGGCTAGCACTGCTGTGTGTGTTTGTCGGGGAGGCTAGCACTGCGGCTGTGTATTTGTCGGGGAGGCTAGCACTGCGGCTGTGTATTTGTCGGGGAGGCTAGCACTGCTGCTGTGTGTTTGTCGGGGAGGCTAGCACTACTACTGTGTGTTTGTCGGGGAGGCTAGCACTGCTGCTGTGTGTTTGTCGGGGAGGCTAGCACTGCGGCTGTGTGTTTGTCGGGGAGGCTAGCACTGCGGCTGTGTGTTTGTCGGGGAGGCTAGCACTGCGGCTGTGTGTTTGTCGGGGAGGCTAGCACTGCGGCTGTGTGTTTGTCGGGGAGGCAAGCACTGCGGCTGTGTGTTTGTCGGGGAGGCTAGCACTGCGGCTGTGTGTTTGTCGGGGAGGCTAGCACTGCTGCTGTGTGTTTGTCGGGGAGGCTAGCACTGCTGCTGTGTGTTTGTCGGGGAGGCTAGCACTGCTGCTGTGTGTTTGTCGGGGAGGCTAGCACTGCTGCTGTGTGTTTGTCGGGGAGGCTAGCACTGCGGCTATGTGTTTGTCGGGGAGGCTAGCACTGCGGCTGTGTGTTTGTCGGGGAGGCTAGCACTGCTGCTATGTGTTTGTCGGGGAGGCTAGCACTGCTGCTGTGTGTTTGTCGGGGAGGCTAGCACTGCTGCTGTGTGTTTGTCGGGGAGGCTAGCACTGCGGCTATGTGTTTGTCGGGGAGGCTAGCACTGCGGCTGTGTGTTTGTCGGGGAGGCTAGCACTGCGGCTGTGTGTTTGTCGGGGAGGCTAGCACTGCGGCTGTGTGTTTGTCGGGGAGGCTAGCACTGCTGCTATGTGTTTGTCGGGGAGGCTAGCACTGCTGCTATGTGTTTGTCGGGGAGGCTAGCACTGCGGCTGTGTGTTTGTCGGGGAGGCTAGCACTGCTGCTGTGTGTTTGTCGGGGAGGCTAGCACTGCTGCTGTGTGTTTGTCGGGGAGGCTAGCACTGCGGCTATGTGTTTGTCGGGGAGGCTAGCACTGCGGCTGTGTGTTTGTGGGGGAGGCTAGCACTGCGGCTGTGTGTTTGTCGGGGAGGCTAGCACTGCTGCTATGTGTTTGTCGGGGAGGCTAGCACTGCGGCTGTGTGTTTGTCGGGGAGGCTAGCACTGCGGCTGTGTGTTTGTCGGGGAGGCAAGCACTGCGGCTGTGTGTTTGTCGGGGAGGCTAGCACTGCGGCTATGTGTTTGTCGGGGAGGCTAGCACTGCGGCTATGTGTTTGTCGGGGAGGCTAGCACTGCGGCTGTGTGTTTGTCGGGGAGGCTAGCACTGCGGCTGTGTGTTTGTCGGGGAGGCTAGCACTGCAGCTGTGTGTTTGTCGGGGAGGCTAGCACTGCTGCTATGTGTTTGTCGGGGAGGCTAGCACTGCTGCTATGTGTTTGTCGGGGAGGCTAGCACTGCGGCTGTGTGTTTGTCGGGGAGGCTAGCACTGCTGCTGTGTGTTTGTCGGGGAGGCTAGCACTGCTGCTGTGTGTTTGTCGGGGAGGCTAGCACTGCGGCTATGTGTTTGTCGGGGAGGCTAGCACTGCGGCTGTGTGTTTGTCGGGGAGGCTAGCACTGCGGCTGTGTGTTTGTCGGGGAGGCTAGCACTGCTGCTATGTGTTTGTCGGGGAGGCTAGCACTGCGGCTGTGTGTTTGTCGGGGAGGCTAGCACTGCGGCTGTGTGTTTGTCGGGGAGGCAAGCACTGCGGCTGTGTGTTTGTCGGGGAGGCTAGCACTGCTGCTGTGTGTTTGTCGGGGAGGCTAGCACTGCGGCTGTGTATTTGTCGGGGAGGCTAGCACTGCGGCTGTGTATTTGTCGGGGAGGCTAGCACTGCGGCTATGTGTTTGTCGGGGAGGCTAGCACTGCGGCTGTGTGTTTGTCGGGGAGGCTAGCACTGCTGCTGTGTGTTTGTCGGAGAGGCTAGCACTGCTGCTGTGTGTTTGTCGGGGAGGCTAGCACTGCTGCTGTGTGTTTGTCGGGGAGGCTAACACTGCTGCTGTGTGTTTGTCGGGGAGGCTAGCACTGCTGCTGTGTGTTTGTCGGGGAGGCTAGCACTGCTACTGTGTGTTTGTCGGGGAGGCTAGCACTGCTGCTGTGTGTTTGTCGGGGAGGCTAGCACTGCGGCTGTGTGTTTGTCGGGGAGGCTAGCACTGCGGCTGTGTGTTTGTCGGGGAGGCTAGCACTGCGGCTGTGTGTTTGTCGGGGAGGCTAGTACTGCGGCTGTGTGTTTGTCGGGGAGGCTAGCACTGCGGCTGTGTGTTTGTCGGGGAGGCTAGCACTGCGGCTGTGTGTTTGTCGGGGAGGCTAGCACTGCTGCTGTGTGTTTGTCGGGGAGGCTAGCACTGCTGCTGTGTGTTTGTCGGGGAGGCTAGCACTGCTGCTGTGTGTTTGTCGGGGAGGCTAGCACTGCGGCTATGTGTTTGTCGGGGAGGCTAGCACTGCGGCTGTGTGTTTGTCGGGGAGGTTAGCACTGCGGCTGTGTGTTTGTCGGGGAGGCTAGCACTGCTGTTGTGTATTTGTCGGGGAGGCTAGCACTGCGGCTGTGTGTTTGTCGGGGAGGCTAGCACTGCTGCTGTGTATTTGTCGGGGAGGCTAGCACTGCTGCTGTGTGTTTGTCGGGGAGGCTAGCACTGCGGCTGTGTGTTTGTCGGGGAGGTTAGCACTGCGGCTGTGTGTTTGTCGGGGAGGCTAGCACTGCGGCTGTGTGTTTGTCGGGGAGGCTAGCACTGCGGCTGTGTGTTTGTCGGGGAGGCTAGCACTGCGGCTGTGTGTTTGTCGGGGAGGCTAGCACTGCTGCTGTGTGTTTGTCGGGGAGGCTAGCACTGCGGCTGTGTGTTTGTCGGGGAGGCTAGCACTGCGGCTGTGTGTTTGTCGGGGAGGTTAGCACTGCTGCTGTGTGTTTGTCGGGGAGGCTAGCACTGCTGCTGTGTGTTTGTCGGGGAGGCTAGCACTGCTGCTGTGTGTTTGTCGGGGAGGCTAGCACTGCGGCTGTGTGTTTGTCGGGGAGGTTAGCACTGCGGCTGTGTGTTTGTCGGGGAGGCTAGCACTGCTGCTGTGTGTTTGTCGGGGAGGCTAGCACTGCGGCTGTGTGTTTGTCGGGGAGGCTAGCACTGCGGCTGTGTGTTTGTCGGGGAGGCTAGCACTGCGGCTGTGTGTTTGTCGGGGAGGCTAGTACTGCGGCTGTGTGTTTGTCGGGGAGGCTAGCACTGCGGCTGTGTGTTTGTCGGGGAGGCTAGCACTGCTGCTGTGTGTTTGTCGGGGAGGCTAGCACTGCGGCTGTGTGTTTGTCGGGGAGGCTAGCACTGCGGCTGTGTGTTTGTCGGGGAGGCTAGCACTGCGGCTGTGTGTTTGTCGGGGAGGCTAGCACTGCGGCTGTGTGTTTGTCGGGGAGGCTAGTACTGCGGCTGTGTGTTTGTCGGGGAGGCTAGCACTGCGGCTGTGTGTTTGTCGGGGAGGCTAGTACTGCGGCTGTGTGTTTGTCGGGGAGGCTAGCACTGCTGCTGTGTGTTTGTCGGGGAGGCTAGCACTGCGGCTGTGTGTTTGTCGGGGAGGCTAGCACTGCGGCAGTGTGTTTGTCGGGGAGGCTAGCACTGCTGCTGTGTGTTTGTCGGGGAGGCTAGCACTGCAGCTGTGTGTTTGTCGGGGAGGCTAGCACTGCGGCTGTGTGTTTGTCGGGGAGGCTAGCACTGCGGCTGTGTGTTTGTCGGGGAGGCTAGCACTGCGGCTGTGTGTTTGTCGGGGAGGCTAGCACTGCTGCTGTGTGTTTGTCGGGGAGGCTAGCACTGCAGCTGTGTGTTTGTCGGGGAGGCTAGCACTGCGGCTGTGTGTTTGTCGGGGAGGCTAGCACTGCTGCTGTGTGTTTGTCGGGGAGGCTAGCACTGCGGCTGTGTGTTTGTTGGGGAGGCTAGCACTGCGGCTGTGTGTTTGTCGGGGAGGCTAGCACTGCTGCTGTGTGTTTGTCGGGGAGGCTAGCACTGCGGCTGACTCTTCACGCTCAACAGATTCAAAACCTCAAGATGAAGGTGATGGATCTGCGTGGGAAGTTTAAGCGCCCTGCTCTGCGCAGGGTGCGGGTCAGTGCGGACGCCATGCTCCGTGCTTTGCTGGGCTCCAAGCACAAGGTCTCCATGGACCTGCGCGCCAACCTAAAGTCTGTTAAGAAGGAGGACACAGAGAAGGTGACGCCATATTTAATGCACCCACCCATAGAGATAGCTGTGTCAATGACAGATAACCGTGTGTGTCTCACAGTGACAGATAGCTGTGCATGTCAATGATAGAGAGCTCAGTTTGTCAAAGACAGATAGCTGTGTATGTGACAAAAAGCTGTGCGTCTTAGTGACAATTAGCTGTGTGTGTCAGTGAGAGATAGCTGTGCCTTCACCCCGCAGGAGCGCCCTGTTGAAGTCAGTGATTGGCGCAAGAACGTGGAAGCAATGTCTGGGATGGAGGGCAGGAAGAAGATGTTCGATGCAGCAAAGACCCCCATGCCGGTGTGAGGAGGTGAGTGCCCAACAATGAGGATGAGCCCTATAAATGTACAGTAGGTTACACAATTCTAGATTGTAAGCTCTTTGTAAACACTTCGGAGCAGGGACCCTATTCCTAAATGTTACTTTTATGTCTGAAGCACTTCTCCCCATTATGTATTATTTATTATTTATATGATTGTCACGTGTATTACTGCTGTGAAGCGCTATGTACATTAATAGCGCTATATAAATAAAGTCATACATACATACTGTACATACATATACACACATACACACATACATATACACATACATACATACACACATACACACATACACACATACATACATACATACATACAATAAAAAGCAGTAACCAGATTGTGCATTCTGATTTCTAGCCACTGGGTGTCAATGACGTATCAGAACACAGCAGAAATAGGGCCAATACTGCAAATATTTGGTATTTTCACCCCAAGTCATCAATGTTGTACCGCTAATAAGAGCACATTTTCGGTGCATCCATTTTTTTACTAAATACCATAATTTTTTACATTTTAATGCTCGTCATCAACTCCTGATATTTATCGGAAACAACCCAATGCCAAAAATACTGCATTTTTTTTATCACCTACTCCAGGCTGGCATTATCCCTATCTTGCCTAAGTATACAATGTATATTACATAGGCCAGATAACCTAAACCAACATGGAATAGGTGATATTCAAAAAATAAACTACAGCACATTCAAGTACATATTAACCCCTCAACAAGCCCCACACCCCTTCCCATGCAATGCTTTACTTAGCACAAAGGCAAGCTAGGGGTTAACCCTTACCTCACCCTCTGGGGAGAGCCTTACAATCATCCCTTGTACAACTACCCCCAACATAATCCCCCCCCCCCCCCCCTTGAGTACTGGCCAGTAGCCCTATTAGCCAAATGTGGCTAATAGTGCTTTTGGCCACTAAAAACACAAACATGTTACATTAATTTGAAGGAGGAAAAACACATTAAAATACAAAATAGAAACATTATATAAAAATACATTTTAAACATAGACCCATTGATTGTCACTGAAACACACCCGTACAAACCATCCTCACACATTCTCACATTCTCTTTCTATCCATGCTTCTCCTTGCTCCTGGGGATATCTCTCCCAATCCTGGTCCCTGATTTATTTCTACATGCTCTCGTCCTCGCCTGCCAAATGCACCTTCTATCCCTTCTGGTGTCAACCCCTCCAACCTCATACCTATCCCCTGCCACCCTCCCTCCTCTCTCCCTTTCTCTTGTGCCCTTTGGAATGCTCGCTCCCTCTCTAACAAGTTCCTCTCTGTGCATGACTTCTTTCTCTCTCACTCTCTGCTCCTCTTTGCTATAACTGAGAACTGGCTCACTCAGTCTGACTCTGCTCCTGAAGCTGCCCTCTCTTATGGTGGCCTCTCTCTCTCCAACACTCCGCGCCCTGATGGCAGGGGTGGAGGCGTTGGGCTCGTCCTCTCTCTGCATTAACGGACCCTTCCTATTCCTCCCTCTCTTGCTTTTCCCTCCTTTGAGGCTCACACTGTCCAGATCGTCTCTCCTCTCCCTGTCTATGTGGCGGTCATCTATCGCCCACCTACCTCTACTCATCCCCCTTCTGCCTTTCTCTCTCACTTTGAATCCTGGCTCTCTTTCTTTCTCTACTCAGACTCCCCTATTCTTCTCCTTGGGGACTTCAAATGCCACATTGATGCCCCCTCTCTCCCTTGGGCTTCCCGCTTTCTCTCTCTAACCTCTTCTTTTGGGCTTGAACAGTGGACTGCAGCCAGCACCCACAAGGATGCTCCCTATCTAGACCCGGTTTTCACTAAAAACATTTCTCTCTCTGTTTTCTCAATTTCCCCCTTTCCTCTCTCGGACCATCACCTCATCTCATTTTCTCTCTCTCGCTTCTCTTCTCCATCTCCACCTACCTCTCGTTTCTGCAGAAACCTGCGCTCTATTAACCTACCAGCCTTTGATTCCACTTTACGCTCCTCCCTCTCCTCTCTCAGTTCTGCTACAGACAACCTGGTCAGGAACTACAACTCTGCCTTATCCTCCTCTCTTGATCTACATGCCCCACTTTCTCTCTGCCGTCCTCGTCCTTCTAACCCCAGACCCTGGCTAAATTCGCACACACGCACGCTGTGTTCCTGCACTCATTCCTCTGTCCACCTCTGGAGGAAATCTCACACACTCGCAGACTTCCTTCTCTACAAATTTATGCTGTCTTGTTTCAACTCTGCCCTCTCGCAGGCTAAACAAACCAAATTTTTTTCACTAAACAACACGCACAAGTCTAACCCACGCCGACTCTTCTCTGTCTTTGACCCTCTACTCAGACCACACTCAGCTGCCTCCTCTTCTTCCGCCATCTCACCTCAGGACTTTGCTGACTATTTTAAGGAAAAGGTGGAATCCATACGTTAAAACATCCCCTTTGTTTCCTCCTCCCTTCCTAACTCTCCTCCTGCCTTCCTTGGCTCTTTTTCCGCTGTCTCAAAGGAGGATGTGTCACTGCTGATCTCCTCTTCTCCCTCTACCACCTGCCCTCTTGACCTCATTTCCTCCTATCTCCTAAAACCTCTTGCTCCTACTATAATCCCTACGCTCACACAGATTTTTAACTCTTCCCTCTACTCTGGAACCTTTCCCTCCTCCTTCAAACATGCAACAGTTATAACATTACTCAAAAACAGCAAGCTTAACCCTACTTGTCTTTCTAACGATTGACGTCTCCCTCCTGCCTTTGCCTCCAAATTCCTTAAATGTCTTGTATTCTCTCGTTTGCTCCATTTTCTAAACACCCATCTCGTTTGCTCCATTTTCTCAACACCCATTCTCTCCTAGGCCCTCTACAATCTGCCTTCTGCACTGCTCACTCGACTGAAACAGCCCTCACTAAAATAACTAATGACCTCCATGCTGCTAATGACATAGGTCATTACACTCTGCTCATACTACTTGACCTCTCTGCAGCATTTGACACCGTGGACCAGCCTCTTCTCCTTCACATTTTCCACACTATTGCTATGCATAACAAAGCTCTATCCTGGATCTCCTCCTACCTCTCCCATCGTACTTTCAGTGTCTCTTTTGCTAACACCTCCTCCTCTATTGATCTCTCTGTGGGGGTACCCCAGGGCTCTATCCTGGAATCTCTTCTCTTTTCTCTGTGCACACTTTCTCTGGGTGACCTAATCACATCTCTTGGGTTTAAATATCACCTTTATGCTGACAACACACAAATTTACTTTCAACCCCTGACCTTACAGCTTCTGTACAGACCAAAGTTTCTGAATGTCTCTTTGTGATATCATCCTGGATGGCCCTCCGCCGACTTAAACTTAACATGGCAAAAACAGAGCTCCTTATACTTCCTCCTTCCACATTACTGTTGGAAGTACCATCATTCACCCAGTAGCCCAAGCACGCTGCATAGGGGGTCACACTCGACTCCTCTCTCACATTCTCCCCTCACATTCAAAACGTATCTAAAAACTGACGCTTTTTCCTCCGCAATATTACAAAGATACGCCCTTTCCTCTGTTACTCGACTGCTAAAACTCTGACTCAGGCCCTCATTCTCTCCTGTCTCGATTACTGTAACCTCCTGCTGTCCGGCCTTCCTGCCTCTCACCTGTCTCCCCTACAATCTATCCTTAACGCTGCTGCCAGAATCACTCTTCTCTTTCCAAAATCTGTTTCAGCGTCTCCCCTGCTGAAATCACACTCTCGGGGCTTCCTATCAAATCCTGCATCTCGCACTCAATTCTCCTCCTCACTTTTAAAGCTTTACACTCTTCTGCCCCTCCTTACATCTCAGCCCTAATTTCTCGCTATGCACCATCCCGATTCTTGCGTTCTGCTCAAGTATGTCTTCTCTCTACCCCCTTTGTATCTAAAGCCCTCTCCCGCCTTAAACCTTTCTCACTGACTGCCCCACACCTCTGGAATGTCCTTCCCCTCAATACCCGACTAGTACCCTCTCTATCCACCTTTAAGACTCACCTTAAGACACTCTTGCTTAAAGAAGCATATAAGTAGCATCGTGGTTAATACTATACATGATACCTTAAGCTTGGCCCCCTGCAGACGCACTTACCAGAATGCCCTCCTACTGTCTCTGTACGTTCTCCCTACCAATTAGATTGTAAGCTCTTTGGAGCAGGGACTCCTCTTCCACAATGTTACGTTTATGTCTGAAGCACTTATTCCCATGATCTCAGTCACCCACCCCGTCACTCAGTCACTCACCCACCAACTCAGTCACCTACCCACCCACTCACTCACTTACTCACCCACCTAGTCACTCACCCACTCACTCACCCAATCACTTACCCATAAACCCAATCACTCACCCACCCATCCAGTCACTGACCCAGTAACTCACCCAGTCCGTGATCCACCCACGCAGTCATCCACCCACCCAGTCACTCACCCACCCACCCAGTCACTCACCCACTCCCTCACCCAGTCACTCACCCACCCAATCACTCACCCTTCCACCCAATCGCTCACCCACCCACCCAGTCACTGACCCAGTCACTCAGTCACTCATCCACCCATTCACTCAGTCACCCACCTAGTCACTCACCCACCCATTCACTCACCCACCCATTCACCCAACCCAGGCAGTCAGTCAGTCACCCACCCACCCAGGCAGTCAGTCAGTCACTCACCCAGACAGTCTTCCATACCCAGTCAGTCTGTCAGTTACCCACTCAATCAAGGGCAGTCAGTCATCCACCCAGGCAGTGAGTCACCCACCCACCCAGGACGTCAGTCAGTCACCCAACCACCCAGTCAAGACAGTCAGTCACCGACACACCCAGTCAAGGCAGTCATCCACCCACCCAGGCAGTCAGTTACCCACCCAGGCAGTCAGTTACCCACCCAGGCAGTCAGTCAGTCACCCACCCAGGCAGTCAGTCACCCACCCAGGCAGTCAGTCAGTCACCCACCCAGGCAGTCAGTAGTCACCTGTCTTTTGTTGAAAATATAAAAATAAACAGATTGTATTGTAATGTTTTTTCCGTATTACAATAAGAAGAAAACAGTTAAGTAAAAGTTGCGCGCTAAAAAATATTTTTTGGTGGTAGGTGCGCTATGGGTTTGGGGAGCAGGGGGGGGTGCGCTATGGGTTTGGGGAGCAGGGGGGGTGCGCTTTGGGTTTGGAGGGCAGGGGGGGGGCCTGCTCCTTTCTTTGTCCTGGGCCCCATGATTTCTGTTGGCAGCCCTGTGTGTGTGCCTCTCTCTCCACACAGAATATAAAGACACATTATATAGACACATACTGTACACGTATACACGCAGTATAATAACACATTATATAGACACATACTGTACACGTATACACGCAGTATAATAACACATTATATAGACACATACTGTACACGTATACACGCAGTATAATAACACATTATATAGACACATACTGTACACGTATACACGCAGTATAATAACACATTATATAGACACATACTGTACACGTATACACGCAGTATAATAACACATTATATAGACACATACTGTACACGTATACACGCAGTATAATAAAAAAATTATATAGACATACTGTACACGTATACACGCAGTATAATAACACATTATATAGACACATACTGTACACGTATACACGCAGTATAATAACACCTTATATAGACACATACTGTACACGTATACACGCAGTATAATAACACATTATTTACACATTTCCTTTTATTTCCTTCTCTTTTCAGGGGCAGAAAGATCTGTGACTCTTCTCAGTTCCCAGTCTCTCTCTCTCTCCCTTTTTCCCAATCTCCCTCTCTCACCTCATTCCTTCCCTCTTTGCTGCTTCTTTTCACCCTCTGACACTTGAAGATTTGGGTGACAATCAAATAATGTCAGTGACACTGGTGTGAAGTGGGAGTATTAAAGATTGCTGACTATTAACTACAGATGGAGAGACTCCATCCACCTGTGTACTTCATGTAATTTAACATGATCAATAAAATATTTCACATGGTATTAACTCAGGATATTTATATCAAACCACAAGGGGTTAGTGGGGTTATAACTTAGTGTTATCTCTCTCTGTCTCTCTCTCTCTCTGTCTGTCTCTCTCATAAAGAGCTCAGAGAGGGCTGAGAGCTCCAAGCAGGAGATAGAGAAAAAACAACAGTGAGATACTCAGCATTATCATACAGCTCAGCATCTTTATTATCAGTGTATAGAGATACTCAGCATCATTACACAGCATAGCATGTTCCTTATCAGTGTATAGATACTCAACATCGTTATACAGCACGCCATGTTCATTATCAGTGTATAGAGATACTCAGCATCATTATACAGGGCAGCGTGTTTATTATCAATGTATAGATAGAGTACTCATCCTCATTATAAACTGTGGTGTATTCATTATCAGTGTATACATACATACAGAAGTTACATAGTAGATGAGGTTGAAAAAAGACATATGCCCATCAAGTTCAACCCACTGTATGCTAAGTTTGGACGACAGATACTTATCCTTTATTTGTATTTACATTATATTGATCTAGAGGAAGGCAAACAAAAAAACCCCGGTGAAATATCATCCAATAATATCTCATAGGGAGATAGGTAAATTCCTTCCTGACTCAAATATTGGCAATCAGATCACTCCCTGGATCAACATCCTTTCCATGTTTACTTATTTGGTATATCACTGTATACCTTTCCATTTTAAAAAGATGTCCAACCTTTTTTTGAAGATATCTATTGTATCTGCCATCACAGTCTCCATGGGTAATGAATTCCACATTTTAACTGCCCTTACTGTAAAGAACCCTTTCCTTTGTTACTGGTGAAATCACCTTTCCTCCAACCTAAAGGGATGACCCTGTGTTGTTTGTACATCCCTTGGGATGAATAGTTATTTTGAATACGCCTTGTATTGTCCAGGAATATTTGTATATACAGCGGATCGTGCTATAACGGGGTTGAGCTGTAGTTATATCCCCTCGTAGATGCCTCTTTTCTAATGTAAACAAATCTTTTTTAGCTAGTCTCTCCTCATAAGGAGAAGAACAGGATCTGGAGCGCAAAGTGTCCCAAGGGATATGTGAATTGGAAAACAGCAAGAAAAAATATACTGCAACCCTGTTTTAAATCACTTCTAATATTATAGGACGGGTGTAAGTTATCTCACTCACATGGAGTGCGAGATATTCAAGCAGTTAGGTTATTTAAACTCATTTTGAGGAGACTTGACATCTTCAGTAGACATTCCGGAGTATAGCAGGGGCTCCCATTACATAAAACGAAAAAAAGCAAATATGGTGCAATATAGTTTTATGCAAAATAGGAATGAAAAATAATACACTCACAAGCGGAGATGACAAGAAAGCGTTATGACCACATAGGGTCAGAGACGGAGCGCTTGAATTGCTGCAGCAAAGGACCCCGAGGCTCTCTCTCCTCCTATCCGGACAATCGTGACGTCTCTTCCAGGTATGATGCCAACATATGGGGATGAGAGCAGGAATCCCAGTTGATGTCTCCACACGGAAAGCTCCACATGCTGTAGCCATACGCGTTTCACTCATATAGTTTCCTCAGGGGCTATGTTGAGTGTTGAGAGTTTTCCCCTTGTATAGTACGAAAGATACAATCAACATCATGACGCACGCAATGCGGAAATATTCACTAAAAAATTACATAATCAGATAAAAGGATTAATCATACACAGAACTGGGCTTCTAAAATAAGAAAAAAATCATTACTAATACTCAAAATCTTATAGGCTTCCAAAAATAATTGAAACATTATTAACATATTAAATCCAAAAAGGATTAGCTAATCGTATACATAAAATCACACAGACTCCATATTAACTAGATATGACTCTGGGATATATCTGTAAAGGGAAATAACTAAAGCCAAAGTGAAGGAAGCTATATAAGCAAAATTGCGAGGGTATTGTAATTAAGTTTAGGAAATATGGCTAGAGGCAAATATACAAATGTAAAAGTAGATTGATTAAAAATATAAAAAAAAAAAAATTAAAAAGTCTTTCAATATCACAATACATATTTAAAATCTATCATTATAATTGGTTCCTAGGTAGAAAATTTTTACATAGTCTATTGGATCTTATGTACAGTACATACACAAAATAACGTGAAAAGCTTCCAACAGCAATAAAAACGACATAGAAGGTAGGAGCATATGAAAAGGAGGATAAACACTGCATACGAAAAGGAGGATAATCACTGCATACGAAAAGGAGGATAATCACTGCATACGAAAAGGAGGATAATCACTGCATACGAAAAGGAGGATAATCACTGTTTAGACTAAAATAGCATTAACATCAAATTCGACATTAAGCCCTTTGGGTTGCATTGTACAGAAACGGTGATTCCAAAAGGATTCTCTTTGGACAAGTGCAGTAATTCTATTACCGCCCTCTAATACATTTGGGCTTGTTCAATCCCCAGACATAACAAGCTGGAAGGGTCAGAATTATGACATTTAAAAAAAATGTAATGAAACATTATGAGATTCCAAACCTAGGTGTTTATTGCAAATATGTACTAGAATTCTAACAGTTAGAGGGCAAGTGGTTCACCCCACATATTGCAAACCACATAGTCAAGATAGAACATAAATAGTACAAAGAACAACTCCTGCTCAGCGTAAAGGGAAATTGGTTGTGTTAGATCAAGGTGAATGCAGGATTTTGGAATAATCAAATACAGAAAAGGGACAGGCTCTGCAATGTTGCACTCGCGATCAAGAGCAATGGGCAAAATTCAAATGAAACTTTAATAGATAATGCAATAAAAAAGGTGGACAAAATATAACTATGTAAAAGAAAGAATATTAAATCTAGTCCAGGGTAGGTCTGAGAGATCAATATCAGAGCAGTGGATGAAGCGGCTAAAGGCAGTATATTGGCAGTGTTCCAACTGATTACTGACACCTAATTATAATCTTCCAGTGAGACAATTAAAATCAGCTTATATCCATGTTTGATATCAATATACACCGTGTACAGTATAACAGGGTGTCACGGACGCTCACTACAACCTGGACTAGACCACGGGGCCGGGGTGGGGATGTATATGACCGCCGCCCTACAACCACGGGGCCAGGTCCGGATAGCAGAGTCAGGGACAAGAAGCCGGGTCAGGGTAGGAGAGTGTACAGTAGGTAGGTCGGGGTACTTGCCGTGGTTGGAGAGAGAAGAGTAGTCGTTGTCCGTAAGCCGTGGTCGAGGAGCGGAAATAGCGGGAACCCAAATACGAGCTGAAGGCGAGGGATATAGAAGAGACGGGTCAGGTGCAGGCAGGGGTCACAACAGTGATCAAAACAAGGTTCTGATACAGGCAAACTCAGGCTGCAATAAGCACAGTGCATAAACAATGGTTTATGCTCAGCAACAAGAAGAGGGCTGAGTGGGTATATGTAGGGAAGGGAACCAATGAAAATGAGGCAGGGGGAATGCTCTAGATGTAGATAGAAAGCCGATAGGAGGAAGTTACATGCAGCTCAGGTGTGGCACAGCTGAGGGTGGTCCCGACATTAGCCACTGAGCAGCCTGCACGTGCGGGGAGAGCGTGGCGTGCAGCGGGCGCGCCACCACCATGGTTGTGCTCTTTGGTGTCGTTGCAGGCGCACGTCTGGGAGGGTTGTTTGCTGCGCTGGTGTGCGCACGCAGGCGGGAGTCCACGTGCATCCCCGGATGGCTGGCGTGACATGCTGGGGGGGGGGGGGCGGGCGTGATCCATGCGCGACCCTGACAGTACCCCCCTCTTCAGGGGAGACCTCAGGGCGACCCCGGGTTGGTTTTGCCAGATACCTGTGGTGAAAATTCCGGGTGATCCGGGGAGCATGTACTTGTTCTAGAGGGATCCAATCCCGCTCTTCGGGTCCGAATCCCCTCCAATGTACAACGTACTGGACGGAAGATTGGGGATCAGGTAAGAAGGGTTTCAAGAGTGAAATGTGGAATACTGGTGGGATTCTCATCGTCAGGGGTAGTCTCAACCGGTAGGCGACCGGGTTGACTTTTTCTAGGATGGAGAAAGGTCCAATGAACCTAGACGCCAGGTTGGGCGAGGATACTTAAAGGTGAATATTTGTCATTGACAGACTGACAGACAGACTTTTTGTCCTGGAGTGTAGGTAGGAATTTCCCGGCGATGACAATCAGCCTGTTTCTTTTGTAGGAAGACGGCATGTCTCATGTTTCTTTGAATTTTCTCCCAGGACTTCTGGAGGTATTGGATCCTGTTTTCTGCGGCAGGGACCCCCGAACTAGGAACTGAGGAAGGAAGAGTGGAGGGGTAAAAACCATAATTGATGAAGAAGGGAGATTGTTGAGTGGATTCGTTGTGCAAGTTGTTGTGCGCAAATTCTGCCCATGGCAGCAGATCCGCCCAATTGTCCTGGGCGTCCAAGATAAAACAGCGGATAAACGGCTCAAGCGATTGATTGGTTCTCTCCGTTTGTCCGTTGGTCTGTGGGTGGTAGCCGGAAGAAAAATGTCGTTTGATGTCTAATTTTTGGCAGAAAGCCCTCCAGTACTTGGAGACAAACTGCAAGCCTCGGTCAGATATGATGACTTGCGGTGTTCCGTGAAGTCGGAAGATGTCCTTTATGAATATTTTGGACAGTCTGGCGGCTAAGGGTAGACCCCTGAGTGGAATAAAATGCGCTTGTTTCGAGAAGAGGTCTATTACCACTAGAATAGTATCCATCCCCTTGGATTTGGGCAGTTCCACAATGAAATCCATTGATAGATGGGTCCAAGGCCGATCCGGGATAGGAAGGGGCTGAAGAAGACCTGGGGGTCTGTTGCGGGGCGTCTTGTTCTGGGTGCAGATGACACAAGACGACACAAAGTTCCTGATGTCCTTACGCATACCAGGCCACCAGAAGGTGCATTCCAGGAGGTCGATTGTCCACCAAGTACCGGGATGGCCCGCCATTTTAGGATCGTGGCCCCATTCCATTACTTGTCTGTTGAAGGTGGGAGGAGTGAACAGGCATCACTCTTGTACCCCAAGACCCTCTGGGATGCTGCTCTGTGCCCTTGTGATGTCTGGTAGAGCGCCAAAGATGTTGGCTGAGAGGATACAGGCCGGGGGAAGTATAGTCTCCTGGTGATCCTCCGATTTAACCTCCACCAGAACTTGCTGAGAGAGCGTGTCTGCCTTTACATTCTTGGAACCGGGAAGGTAAGATATGATAAAATTGAAACAGGTGAAAAACAAGGACCATCATGCCTGCGTGACCCCAAGCGACACGCACCTTCAATATAAAGTAGGTTCTTGTGGTCGGTCAGGATGGTGATGGCAGTCTCTGTACCTTCGATTAGGTGTCTACATTCTTCTAAAGCCATCTTAATGGCAAGGAGTTCCCGATTTCCCACATCGTAGTTCCTCTCGACGGCAGAATTTATTTTCGAAAAGAATGCGCATGGGTGAAGCCTGGTTTGAGGATTTCTCCTCTGGGAAAATACTGCCCCTGCTCCGACATCTGAAGCGTCTACTTCAAGGGTAAAGGACAGTGCCGGGTCCGGGTGCACCAATATAGGTGCCAAGATAATGGCCATTTTTAGCTTTTTGAAAGCTCTGGTGGCTTCAGGAGGCCACTGGGCTGGATCGGCTCCCTTTTGGGTCAAGGCCGTAATGGGCACCACCACTGAAGAGAAACCTTGGATACATCTCCGGTAGTAGTTTGTGAACCCGAGGAATCTCTGCACAGCCTTGAGGGATAGAGGACGTGGCCAGTCTATGATTGCTTTAACCTTGGCTGGATCCATGGCAAGTCCTGTGTTGGATATGATGTATCCCAAGAAGGTAGTTAAGGTCTTGTGAAACTGGCACTTCTCCGGTTTGGCGAAGAGGTGATCAGCTCGTAGTCTTTGGAGGACTTGTTTCACGTGTTCCATGTTCTCAGAAGTACTTTTGGAAAAGATCAGGATTTCGTCTAGATACACGACCATGTGTTGGTCGAGTAGGTCCCGGAAGATCTCATGCACGAAATCTTGCAAGACTGCGGGTGCATTGCAGAGCGAAGGGCATCACCAAATGTTCATAGTGCTCGTCCCGAGTGTTGAAGGCCGTCTTCCACTCGTCCCCCTGACGGATTCTTATCAAGTTGTATGCTCCCCGCAGGTCCTGCTTGGTGAAGATGGTGGCCCCTCGGAGCCTGTCAAACAGCTCTGAGATTAAGGGCAGGGGATAGCGTTTTTTAACTGTTATTTTGTTGAGCCCCCGGTACTCAATGCACGGCCTGAGGGACCCATCTTTCTTCTTTATGAAAAAGAACCCCGCACCTGCGGGTGAAGAAGACTTTCGGATGAAGCCCCTCTGAAGATTCTCTTGAATGTACTGTCTCATCACCTTGGTCTCTGGTGAGGACAGAGGATAAGAGCACCCCCTGGGAAGAGTGGCGCCGGCAGAAGATTTATAGGACAGTCGTAGGGACGATGGGGTGGTAGTTCTTTGGCCTATCTCTTATCGAAGACGTCCCGGAACTCTGTGTAGATGTCAGGCAGCTGATTCCCTGATTCCGGCAGTAGCACTCCTGCTAGACCTTTGGAAGGAGTCAGGCACCTCCCTTGACACTGGATGTTCCAACGGATAGGCCAGGCTCCCGTCCAATCGATTTGGGGGTTATGTAGCTGGAGCCATGGTAGTCCTAGGATGATGTCCACGGAGGGGGTGTGAATGACATCTAGTTGTATGATCTCGGAATGACCTCCATTGGCCTGCAAGAAGAGAGGTCTAGTTTGTAGAGTGATGAAGGTGTGTTGGAGTGGACGGCCATCGATTGCTTTGAGGCCTACGGGACGATCCTTATCTGTTAGGGGTATTTTGTTCCTCTCTGCAAATCTCTGGTCAATGAAGTTGCCACCTGACCCGGAGTCCAGGAAGGTCCATGTGGTAGTCCTGAAGGTGTTCCCGCATAGTACGATGGAGATGTAGACCCTGGACGGAAGTTTGGGAGGAGAAGAGATGGTTCCCAGTGTGGTCCTCCCGGCTTTCCCTGGGCTGTGGCATTTCCCGGCTTCAAAGGGCAGGTAGCAACTAAGTGTCCGCTATTACCACAGTATACACATAGTCCGGAGCGGCGTCTATGCTGACTCTCAACGGTGGACAAGCGGGTGAGTCCCAATTGCATGGGTTCGTCCATGGCTGGTGGTGGAAGATTTCCGCTTGTGGCCGGCTGAGAAAAGAATGAGGGCGTTGTTATTTTATTAACACCTTTTTATACCGGAATCATTGATTGAGCAAAGCATGGCGGTAAAATAAATTGTAATTTATTTCAGGAAAAGACATACACACAATGTAACACAATTTACAGGGTTAACACATTTACTGGGAACGGGGCTAACGAATATATCTATCCTCTAAACGAAATTCACAAAAATGACCTCTCTAGGAGCCCTTTTCCTTGACTGGTACGTACTCACGAAAGTCCTGGGACTGATTTCGGCATGTATTGCCAGCCGCAAAACTGCTAATGTATTAATCTGTGCCTGTTTATGGTACAGATGAATACAGTGGGAGCCAATGCTTTTTTTGGCAAATGCATTTAATTTCTTCTATTGACAGTTTTATTTTCTATGCTGTTTTATTGTTTAGATTACATTGATTTGAATTTTGATGGCTTGTTTTTTTCTTTTTACAGATTGGATAGCGATTTTATTTAATGATGTATTTTGGTGGCTTCTGGTTTTAATTAATGTGTTGCCTAGTAGTTGTATGAATTAATTGTTGTGTTGGTTACAGCTTTTAGGTATTACATGTATTTTTTGGCTAGTGGTATGATTTATGTAATTGATTGCATAGAAGTTTTAATTATTTTATTGAATGCCTAGTGGTTTTATTTCTTTAATTGACGGGCTAGTGGTTTTATTTAGTTAATTGCTTGGTTGGCTAGTGCTTTTAATTTGTGTTCCTGGGTGTTTAGGTGTTTAGGTGCTTGTTGTATCTGTTTTATTCTTGTGTATTTTTGACATACAAAAGCATGAATTAGTGTGACCATTGACTGCTATAGTAGCTTATCATGCCCATATTATATGGGTATGATGTACTACTATGCCACTCAATGGGTACAGAGTGGGTATAGTGAGTACAGAGTGGGTATAGTGGGTCCAGGGTGGGTAATTAAGCCTCCCGGGTGGGTAACCCCCTTAATTAATATAGCGGTAATTAACCGCTAAGGTGATCAAGGGGTTAGAGGCCATTAGATTGAATTTTTTTATGTATTGTTGTGCCATCGGAGGACATGGTCCTGCAGTATGCTGACGAGGACGCCCTTCATGTTGGCAGGGGTAAGTAGAATGGTTTTTATTTACTTTATTTATGCTGGCTGGCTAATGTGTTTAATAATGGGCAAATAATCTATTATCCATACCTGGATAATAGTTATTTTGCACATTACTGTATGTGTTTGGTGGGGGGGGTGTATTTATTGAAATGTAGGCCATGTCTCTGTTTTTTTAAATACAGGAATGGTACCGCAGGCCAGCGGGGACCCACGGGGACCACCCGAGGACCCACGGACGCCAACGGGGACCACCTGAGGACCCCTGGACACCTGCAGGACCAGACACCCGCAGAGACCACCTAAGGGCCCACAGACACCCGTGGGAACCACCTGAGGGCCCCAGACACCTGTGGGGATGACCCGGGGACCCCCAGACACCCGCGGGGACTACCCATGCAACCCGTTGGGGCCCATGGACACCCGCAGGGACCATCTGGATGCTCACGGAGCCTAGCGAGGACCACCTGTGGGCCCCCAGACACCTGTGGGAACCCCCCAAGGGTGCCCTGCAGACCCCCACCGGCCTGTGGTATTAATCCTGTGTGTAAAAAAATAAATAATGGTTTTATGGGGGGGGCACAGATGGTGGGTGGTTTATGTATTGTTGTTTATTAAATATTGCAATGGTTTTTGGTGGCCTAGGAGGTGGCTAGTAGGGCTGTTGTGTGTATTTTTTTGTATTGTGGGTAGCGGTGGTGGGTGAAGGGGGTATTAGCCCCAAGGATGGGTGTTTAGGCCTACCGGGTGGGTAGTGGGAGGGGTTAATGAAGGGGTTAAGTCCACTCGCAAGCCCCCCGCAAGGCCTTAGCACCCACCAAGGACCAAATAATGCCTTCACTCACCCCCGCTACCCACAATAAGCATGGCACTGGTGGTTAACCCCTTCATTTCCTTAGCGGTTAGCCCCTAACGTAATGAAGTTGCATGTAAATGCATTTTAAATGCATCTGATTCATGCCGGGGGTCTCCGGGGGTGATATTAATGGATATCAGCGCCGGAGTTTCCCAACATCAATCAGATGTAGGAAAAATGCATTTTTTTTCTAAGTGCCGTCTCGCTGCTCATCGGCAGCTTCTCACCACCTTCTTGCCAACTTTTTGTGGTGGGACTTTTTGGAGAGGAAATCTCCATTCTATAGCAGTGATCAGCCTTGATAAGATGATCAGGGCTACTAGAATTGAGCGAGTTTGAGAAGCTAGCGATTAGTGGCTTATCGCCGCACGTTTGGCAAGTTTGTTCTCCAGGCAAAAAAATTGGCGATTTTTGCTCTTATCGCCAGCTTATCTGGGCTTACTGAATCACTTTAGGCTTTTTTGGCGATTAGGGGCTTATCTCTGTTTATAGCATGAGGCCCATATTCTTTCAAGAAAAAACAAACAACAAAAAGCAATGAAAGAACTCTGCATTAAAACAAAGATTACTAAAGAGTAAAAAATAAAATAAGAAGGAAACCAGAACAGACTCTGTAAAACAGAAACCCAAACAGAAGAGCAAACAGTAAGAATCTACCTATACTACTGCACCTACAATATCATAGGAAACACACTGAATAATACAGAAAATACAGATAACATCCTGACATGTACGGCGCACCTGTGAGCATGTGACTGAGATATGCAACCAGGGTTAATACACATGGCTACTCTAGCCAACTTTTCTCATGTGCAAGATACTTTCAATGAGTTAATATTAACCACTAACGCAATTGCAATCAGATCTATCCACTGCCACCATCCGAGAAATATGCAAATTTTTTTTAATTAATATACATCTGCCAGGGTAAAATATGTCATAGGTTTTCCCCCAGAGATGTCACTGGCATAAAATATGAACATTCAAGTGTTTGGTCCAAAACACACCTTTGGTGAACTCTAATTTTCATAATACCTTGTTAAGTCTTATGTACTATTTTTCCCCATTGAAACAATATAAGCCTAACTCTGTCATAAATCAGATGGGAGGTTCACGATTTTACAACAGAGTAAACAAAACCCTAACAAACAATGTTTAAGTTTTTTCCTCAATATATAAACACACTCATAACTTCCTATGTCTAATACACATGTGAGTCATATCAATAGATTCAAGCGATTATGACAGACGTAACAAGACTAATTATGACTGTCTTATGTCTAGATCTGTGTGACAAATTGATATCTGCCCCTTATTACCTGCTAGACTGGACATGTGTGGTATGGTTTGATTTGTCTTTTTTGCCACAATGCTGAATATGTATCTCAGTAGAGATATTCTCATTTTTAATAAAGTCCTCCAACTAAGGCATGACCTGTGTGTTACCTATCTCTGGAATGCACCAATAATCAATCAAGAATGTTTAGTTTTCTTTAAGGCTGACATAAATGTACTTGGCTATTGTTTATGGTGCTCTAAATGACACATACTGTATATCCCTTTTAGTGATAGCCCTCCCTATTAAGGCCTCTTTGTAAGTCTGCACAGACCCCTGAAGTGTCTTTACCTATCATAAACCCAATATATTGTATTTTTTAAATCAAACCGTAGCTACATTAACCCCTGATACACCAGATTGTCTAAAAGACTTAATATATCATGATATTATCATGACACCTCCCTCCTCAAAATGAGCTACAAGCCATTCTCCGGGCTCACATGACTATTACCTTTGCCTTGGCATGACAAGCCATCAGCATTACCATGTTCTTTACCTCTCCTGTGATGGACCTGGAAAGTGTATTGTTGGAGAGTTAGGCTCCATCTCAGTAACTTCCCATTCTCCTCAGCCACTCTGTTTAACCAACTCAGGGGGTTGTGGTCGTTAATTACTGCAAAACTATTCTGGTACAGGTAGGACTGCATATTCTGCAGGGCCCACACAATGGCAAGACATTCCTTTTCTACTGTGGCATATGCTACTTCCCTAGGCAACAGTTTCCTAGTCAGGTACACAACTGGGTGCTCCTTACCCTGGCCATCTACCTGGGTGAAGATGGCTCGTAGCCCAAAGTTAGAAGCTTCTGTCTGTACTACAAACCTCCTATTGAAGTCAGGGACCTGTAAGTGGAGTTAATGAGGGAGGTTTTCAGGAAATTGAAGACCTACTCACAGTCAGGAGTCCATGTCACCAGTAGGGGTAGTTTCCTTTTTGTCAGGTCCATCAGAGGTTTTGCCAGGGTAATATAGTGAGGGACAAACTTTCTGTAGTACCCAGCAGTCCCTAAACAGGGCATCACCTATTTCTTAGTCTTAGGGGTGGGCTAAGCAGTAATGGTGTCCACCTTGCTAGGCTCTGGGCGCAGGGTCCCAACCCATAATCAGTGCCCTAGGTACTGTACCTCAGTCATACCCATCTGGCACTTTAAACACTGGTTTTATGGTTAGCCCTGCTGCTTTTATGCAAATGAGTACCTCTGCCAAGTGTTTGAGATTCTCCTCCCAGGAATGGCTAAATATTACAAAATCATCCAGATAAGCTACAGTTCTTCCTTCTAGCTCTTCTAACAGGTGATTCACGAGTCGCTGGAAGGTGGCAGGGGTATATTTCCTCCCAAAGGACATGACATAAAACTCATATAAACCAACCGGGTGATAAACTACCCACTGAAATGTTAATAAGCCAGGAAGACAAAGGATTTTGAATACAAAGCTGCATTCAATATGAACCCCTTCAGTGTACATCTGCGTCGCTCCAAAGGTGGACACTCTTTGGTGCAGCTGAAGGCAGCTAAAGGATGCGAGCCGTTTGCTGCCATTCGCTGATGTTTGGTGATGTTAAAGCTTCTCTATTTGAATCTGAAACTCACCAGCCCTTTTATCCCCTGTACCCAATTTTCCAACCCTATCTGTCCATGAAATGTCTGTGAATTAACTGTACAGTATAACCTCTGTTCATTTAATGTAACCATGTAATGTTATAACTCTGTGCCCAGGACATACTTGAAAACGAGAGGTAACTCTCAATGTATTACTTCCTAATAGCACATTTTATAAATAAATGCGGACCGTTCTTGACCCTCTGGCATCATGGGGATTTGCCAGTACCCTTTGCTCAAGTCCATAATATTCAAGTAGCTGGCACCTGCCAGCTGGTCTACCAGCTCATCTATCCTGAGCATGGCGTATGCGTCAAACAAAGTCGCTAGGTTTAGTCCCCTATAGTCAACGCAGAATCTGGTGGTCCCATCTTTTTTGGGTAGCAGGACTACTGGGAAATGGTCCATACAGGGGTTGGAAGGGCTGGAACCTCTGCTGCTTGGTGCTGGCGATGCCCTCTGGAGCTTGGCAAGTTCCAGTTGGTACCTTAGGTCCGCAGCGTGTCTTTCCCTTACATCCTAGCATTCTGCAGCATACCTCGCTTCTGTAGCTGCTTGCCTAACTCTTTGTGCTGCACGTTCTGCAGGATATCTCGCTGCTTTGCGTTCTGTAGCATACCTCGCTGCTTCGTGTTCTAAAGCTTGTCTTTCTCTCTCAACCCAAGCTCTTGGAACTGGGTGATGAACTGCAAACACAGTGAATCATCTACTGGTCCCGGATACTTGAGTGTAGTTTGTAAGTTTACATCCAGGGCATTGGCAGGCTACAAACTGCTGGCGTCTTCAGAATATGACAGTCCTGTGTTCCTTGACTTGTGGGCAATTTCCAGGGCTAAGCCACACTCAGTTTCAGTACCGTTGTCGTCCTGGCTCAGTGTAGCATCTTGCTCTCTATCATTTTCCAGCAAGATTTGTATCAGCTCTTCTTTATTTTTACCCAGACTTTGGAGATCACGCTCATCACACTGAGTCATCAGCGCCTCTTTCGTCTGGCATTGGTATAAAGCAGCCATATTCACTACACTTACTCAAAATAAAGAAATAGCAAAGAAAAACAAGAGGGGAAGAGCACAAAACTGTCTGCTAGTATGTTTTATAAAAATAGCACTGAGCAATAGCTATGGGGAACTGAGCTGTGATCTCTCACAAGACTCATACAGGTCAGTCACTTTTTACTGTTTCATTTCTCCCACAGGCATAAATGCAAACCACTAAAAAGCTCTGATATTAACAAATCATATCCCACTGCTACGGTATGCCACCATTTGTCACGTACGACACACGTGAGCACAATATTTAGTTATGCAACCAGGGTTAATACACACAGCAACTCTAGCCAACACACCTTTCTCCTATGCAAGGTACTTTCAATGAGTTAATATTAACCCCTCACGCAATTGCAATCAGATCTATCCACTGCCACCACCCAAGAAATATGCATAATATGTCATTAATATATATCTGCCAGGGTCTCAGGTCCCTGTTTATTATAGAAAAACTATGCACTTAACACACATAAATCTGTTGTAGCAAAATGTGTCCAAAAAGGTACTCTCTCCAAAGCGTGCAACAGTTCATTCAGAGCCCCAAACCATCACTTATTAAAGAATTATTTAATATATATACAAATACAGTGCTTCAGATTACAGAAAAGGATACTTACAAGAACATACAATTACAGTAAATGTAGGACAATTTCTTAAAATAACAGGATAAAACATAAATCCATATACATTACATCACCATAGGTTTTCCCCCCAGAGAGGTGACTGCCGTAAAAATATGAAAGTTCAAGTGTTTGGTCCAAAACACAGCTCTGTTGAATTCTGATTTGCATACTGTAATACCTTGTTAAGTCTTATGTACTATTTTTCCCCATTGTAACAATATAAGCCCACCCCTGTCATAAATCAGATGCTAGTTTCACAGTTTAACGACAATGTAAAAAAAAAAACCTAACAAACAACATTTAAGTTTTTTCCTCAATATATAAACACACTCATAACTTCCTTTTCTCTAATACTTAAACACACGTGAGTCATATCAATAGATTCAGGCGATTATGACAGATGTAACTAGACAAATTATGACCGTCTTATGCCTAAATCTGACTGACAAATTGATATCTGTCCTTTATTACCTGATAGACCGGACGTGTGTGGTATGGTTTGATTTGTCTTTTTTGTCACGATGTCGAATATATATCTCAGTAGATGACATCACATGATATTCTCATTTTTAATAAAATCCTCCAACTAGTATTCATTCAAGAATGTTTTGTTTTCTTTGAGGCTGACAGGAAGCGTCTTAGCCTATCATAAACCCAATATATTGTATTTTTTAAACGAAACCCTGGCTACATTAACCCCTGAAGCGCCAGATTGACTAAAAGACTTAATATCACATGATATTATCATGACACTCCCATCCATGGTGGGGTCTAACACACCTGAAATCAGATACCACAAGGAGCAAAAGAGCAGAAGGCCAACAAATGATTCAAGTTAAATAAAACAGTAGAAAAGATAGAGGGTTCGGGATGGGATTTCTGAGTGCCTGTCGGGTGGAGTACTCAGAGTTGACTCCAAAGGGAAATAAGCCCACATTCCCGATCACATAAGTGATCATGGAATGCACATTAGGGTTTTCTTTGATAAACCCATTCTTTTTCACTCCCCTTTCTATATCCCTTTCCAACCCACCCCCCTTCTCAGCCCCCTGGGATGAAGTTGATCAGAGCCGAACTGACCACCTTGGGAAAGTGGTTAATCATACCTTTATTGTCAATAAAATAGAGTTATGGCCAATATAACCTCAATAAAAATAGTATCAATAAACGTTAAAGGCTTAAATTCAAACAAAAAAATGAGATTAGCATTACAAGCACTCAAAAAAACTAAAGGAGACATCCGGTTTCTACAGGAAACTCATTTTAATACTAATACCCCTCCAAATACATTCAACCAAATATTTCCTCAGGCATACTATGCGTCATATACTACAAAAAAGAGAAGAGTAGCTATTTTATTTAAAAATAATACCCCATTTGCAGTTAGTAAGGTTACTACAGACCCAGAAGGAAGATACTTATTAGTGCAAGGGTCTCTGTCAGGAATTCAGCTATCTCTACTTAATATATATGCTCCTAATGATTCCCAAACAGAATTCTTGAATGATGTGTTATATACACTTGACCAACAGACTTTATCTTCCATAATTGTAGCAGGAGATATGAACGTAGTCTAGAACCGAGACTTAGATAAATCTATATCACTTGGAGCTGATCACTCTAAACAAACCCCCCAAAAATCCCCAAAAATTCAGGGAAATAATAAAAAGCTTTGCGCTTACAGATATTTGGAGAACCCAACATCAAGGTCAGAGGGATTATACTTTTTTCTCAGCTCCACGTCAGACTTACTCGAGGATTGATTATTTTCTGGGTACTAAAAATATTCTCCAGGCATCCTCACAGACAAATATAGAATCTATATCTTGGTCTGACCATGCTCCTATTGAGTTGGTGCTTTCTTTACCATTTGGAAAAAATTATAAGTATTCTTGGAAATTGAATGACTCTCTGTTAAATTCTAAAGAAATAGAGAGTATGATCAAACAAAAGTTGTCGGAATATTTTGAATTAAACACAGGTTCTGTGACTACCCCGGCAATTTTGTGGGAAGCACACAAGGCATCAATTAGGGGAGATTTTATATCTATTGCGACATATAAAAAAAGGGAGAAACAAAAATTATATAAAGAAATATCTGACAAATTAGCTTTACTAGAGCAACAACATAAAAATAAACCTACGAAAAAGTTATTCCAAATATTAGAAAAAAACAGAATGGACCTAAAACAAAACCAAATTGATGAAGTAGAGAGAGCACTAAAGTGGACAAATCAAAGATATTATGATAAAGGAAATAAAGCAGATAGATTGTTTGCCTGCAAACTAAGAGGTCTGAGAGTTCAATCTCAAATCCCAGTAATTCGTACAAAAGCAGGATCAACAACATATATTGAAAAAGAAATAGCTCAAGAATTTTCAAAATTTTATAATAAACTTTATAATCTAAATTCTAATCAAAATGTCCATACAGGTTCTGAGGCATTAACTAAATATTTAAGTAGGTGTAAACTACCGGTCTTAACAGAGGAAGAATCTCAAATTCTAAATATGTGAATTTCTCAGGAAGAACTCTTTGACGTATAAAATTACTAAAAACAAATAAAACTCCAGGCCCAGACGGTTTTTCAAATTTATACTATAAAAAATCCATAAAGGTTTTGTCCCCGTATATTCTTGAGACATTCAACTAATTCGTGGAAGGGGCCCCTATCCCCCTCTCGATGTCTACAGCTAATTTGGCTATCACACATAAAGAAGAAAGAGACCGCTCCAATGTGGAAGTTACAGACCTATTTCTTTACTAAACTCAGATTTAAAAATGTATAGTAAAATTCTAGCAAATAGATTGTCTTCAATACTCCCAGGTCTCATTCATAAAGACCAGGTAGGCTTCATCAAAGATAGGCAAGACTCTGATAACACTAGAAAAGTTATAAATATAATTGACCATGTTCATCTGACTAATACAAAAGCTATACTATTAAGTTTAGATGCAGAAAAAGCATTTGATAGAATAAAATGGATATTTCTTGATCAAACAATGTTAAAATTTGGATTTTCAGGCCCATTTCTAGAGGGTGTTAGAGCTCTTTATAGATCACCAACTGTCTATGTTAAACTTCCAGTAGGAGACTCAGTACCCATTGAAATAAAAAATGGGACCAGACAGGGTTGCCCCCTGTCCCCGCTTCTCTTTGCATTAACAATTGAGCCCCTAGTGTCTACAATTAGAGAAGATATAAATATTAAAGGAATTCAGATAGGAGATATAAATGATAAAATATCTATTTTTGCAGATGATATAATATTGTTCTTATCTAATCCATTAATCTCCATACCCAATCTTCAATATCAACTAACCGAATTTGGAAAAGTTTCTGAATATAAAATCAATAATGACAAGTCAGAAGCTTTAAATTTAAATTTGACAATACCTGAGATGTCACATTTACAAAGAAATGTTAAATATAAACGGAATTCCAAACATATTAAATATTTAGGAATTAATATAGCAAAATCATATCAAGATTTATACAAAAGCAACTATCCACCCCTATTTTAAAAAATTAAAGCAGATCTTCAAAGATGGAATACTGTAGCTTCCAGATATCTTGGATAGGCAGAATTGCCTCAGTAAAAATGAATATTTTGCCAAAACTATTATATTTGTTTCAGACAATCCCAATAAAAGTCCCATTAATTGAACTTAAAAATATAAAAATATCCCAAATAGAATTTTCCAATTTATTTGGAAAGAAAAAAGACCAAGAGTGGCAAGGTCGGTAATGTTAGCTCACAGAGGAGGCGGGAGCATGGGAGTCCCAGACATCATCAAATACTATCAGGCGGCCCAATTGAAACAAGTGGTGATGTGGAACCACGACCCGGCAACTACGTGCTGGCTGGGATTGAGTCAATTTATGTGAGTCCACTTTCACTGACGTCAGTCCTATGGACTGGGTTAAAAGAGGAAAGATATGTGGAGAAGTTTAAATTAGGATCGATGAGATGTACTGTACATGGGAAACTTGGTCTAAAAACAAAACAGAATATTCACTAAATTCAACTCCATCGTTATTAACGCCTATATTTAATAATCTTGAGTTTAGACCATGGTGGGCAAAAAAACATTCAAACAATTCAGAGAGCTAATATTACAACGGTAAATGACTTGGTAGTAGAAGGGAAACCAATGACATTTAAGGAGATACAAATAAAATATCAAACACATGATATTCCAATTTTTAGTTCTCTTCAAATTAGACATTATTTGTTGAAATTATTACAGTAAGAGAAATTTCCTGATTTAACAAAATTTGAAAGACTTTGTAAAAAAGGTGCGTATCAAAAGGGGTTGATCTCGAGAATATATGAGGAATTAATTCTAGTAACAACTCCTCAGAATCATAATTATATGTTAAAATGGGCTGAAGATCTCAATGTAGAAATAGATAGGGAAACCTGGGAGGATATCTGGGAATCGGCAGCGAAAACTTCAATTTGCCCGATAACGAAGGAAAATATATACAAAATGTTATTTTAATGGTACCTAATCCCGAGTAGGCTGAGCCAGATTTCCCCAGGCACATCAGATTTATGCTGGAGAGGATGTGGCCTGAGAGGAGATATGGTACATATATGGTGGTCATGTCCACAGATTCAAAAGTTTTGGACAAAGATCCAGATTATGTTACAGGAAATTACAGATACGAGAATCCCTCTAGACCCACTAACGTATTTATTAGCAAAGCCTGTTGAAGAGGTATCTAATAAGATGAGAAAAATTATCTCTATTGTTCTTACAGCAGCACGTTGCTCTATAGCAGCGGCGTGGAAGAATATAAATGTACCATCGAGACATACAATAATTAAAAGAGTGAATAAAGTTAAATTAATGGAAAAGCTTTCAGCTCAACTTAATCAAAAGTTAGATAAATTCTATAAGATATGGGAACTGTGGCCTCCGTTTTTTTAGGTAGAATCCTGATCATGGCTGATTGTTATCTCTTGTCTCTTTTACCTTTTAGCCCTTAAGCATTCAGAGATTTGAAATTTTTGCGTGTGGGTTGGGAAATTAGTTGCTTTAGGTTAAGTCAGCGGTGCACAAACTCAGGGGCATGAGATTTTTTTTGTGGGGGGGTGGCAGAGTTCCCATGCTCTGCCAGGGGATCGCGCAAGACCTCTGCGACCTCTACTTACTGGGATTCTGCCGGCTTCAGCATGCGTGACCATGGCAACGTGGCGTCAAATGACGCCGTGGGGTCATGTGACGTTACGGTTGCTATGGTAACGTGACTTCAAATGACGACGCGGGTCACGTGATGTGACATCACATGACCCAGCGGCGTCGAGGTACGGAGGGGGGTGGCCAATGGAGAAGGTAAGGCAGGGGAGGCGCCAATAACTAGCAGCTCACTCTTCTCATTCAGAGAGGAAAATGAGCCAAGAAACTGGATGATATCAATCAGGGATTGGTGGGGCTTTAGGGGGGCGGTAGATGCCAGCAATAAGAACGGGTTTAGAAAAGGGTAGGCAGATTTTGCCAACTGTGAGTTCAAAGGACAGTGGGCTTGGGGGCAAGTTAGCAGCACACATTGTAAGGTGTCTGCAATATAAAATAACACCCCTCCTCCTCTCTTTGACCTGTCTTTCCTAGAAAATGGAGTATCCCTGATTGGCGATGGTTGCATCGAGGGTTTTAGGAGTTAGCTATGTTTCTGTGAGAATGGTGGCGTTGGGTTTATATATAAGGCACTATGCCCTTTGTTCATCCAGTTTGGGCAGCAGGCTCTGTATATTTATATAGACCTTTTTGAAATTTGAAATGGGTATTCTCAGGGGTATGGCACAGAGTTGAAAAGGGAGGGCCTGGGTTAAGTTCAATATCATCTGCTAAAGAGAGTAACAGTATAGATAGAAATTTGAGTTGTTGTTTACAAGCTGTAAACTTGTGATGTTGGCCATTAGAATGAGTGGTGCTTGGTGTGCTGGTTTTCAGAGTTCTCCACCAACATTCAGTAGATAGTGCAAGTCTTTTGAGTAATCCAGGGTGTGGGCCAGGAGGGTGGAATTTGTAGTGGATAGAATAGATAGGGATGGGGAAATAGTTGAGGTCATTGAGGTAGAATGGTGGCAAGTGGGAGTTTGGCAAGAAGAGACACCCATATTCAATGATAATATGGACTAAAATGGATTAGCTTGAATTAAATCGCTACAAGGGAGCAGTATGATATCATAGGCATTACTGAAACATGGTGGGATGAAACTCATGACTGCTCAGTTAATCTAGAGGGTTAATCCCTTTTTCAGAAGGATCAAGTAAATAGAAGAGGAGGTGGATTATGTTTATATGTTAAACTGGATCTTAAACCTATTATAAGGGAAGATGTTGATGAGGGGAATGATGAGAATGTAGAGACCTTGTGGATAGAAATTAGCAGTGGAGGTAAAAGTACAAATAAACGGTTTGTAGGGATTTGCTATAACCCACCAAATATCTGTGAGCTTGAGGAAGCCAAAATGCTTTTGCAAATGAAGAATGCGTCAAAACTAGGTCATGCTTGTATAATGGGTGATTTTAATTATCCAGACATAGACTGGGGAAACGAGATTAGCATTACAACAAAAGGAAACAGGTTTTTGGGGGTACTTAAAAGACAATTACTGGATTTTATAATATCAAAGAATGTAGATGTAATAACAAATATTAAGGTCCGGAAACATTTGGGTAACAGTGATCATAACATGATCTCATTTGAAAAAATGACAATTTAAGACCCGTTCAGTATGAGATGGGCAGTCAAATTATTGGAGAAAAGGAAAAAGCAGAGGTATAAAACACATGATTATTGTAGATCCCAAGGTGAGAGAGGTGGTGCACAGCAGAGTGGATAACTATTCATCTTGGTTTGTACTCGTGCTACCAGCATTGGTAATCATAGTAAAAACTGGACATGAACAGTCCATGAACCTGGCCCCGATGGCATACATCCAAGAGTTCTTAAGGAGTTGAGCTCAGTAATAGCCAAACCATTACATTTAATATTCAAGGACCTCATTTCCACAGGCTCAGTACCACAAGATTGGCCTAAAGCAGACATGGTGCCTATATTTAAAAAGAGAGATCAAAATTGGGAATTACAGACCTGTAAGCCTAAACTCAATAGTGGGGAAGCTATTTGAAGGTTTAGTATGGGATAATATTCAGGAATACCTAATGGAAAACAAAATTATTAGTAATAGTCAGCATGGATTTATAAAGAATCGTGCCAAACTAATCTTATTAGTTTCTTTGAGGAGGTAAGTAGGAATTTAGTACAGGGTAATGCAGTTGATGTGGTCTACTTTTTTTTTGCAAAGGCTTTTGATACAGTTCCACACAAGAGGTTAATGTACAAAATAAAGCAAAATCGGACTCTGTCAAAATATCTGCACCTGGATTGAAAACTGGTTGAAGGATAGACAACAGATAGTTGTAATAAATTTAACTTTTTCAGGTTGGGCTAAAGTTGTGAGTGGAGTACCTCAGGAATCGATATTGGGATCCCTGCTTTTTAACTTGTTTATTAATGACATGGTTGGCATATAGACCCAAGTCTCCATCTTTGCTGATGAGACTACATTTTGTAAGGTACAGTAGCAGAATCAGAGCAGGATGTAATTTCTCTCCAGAAGGACTTGGAAAGACTGGAAACTTTGGCAGCTAAATGGCAGATAAGGTTTAATATAGGTACATGTAAGGTTATGCATTTGGGAAACAAGAATAAACAGGCAATTAACAAATTAAATGAGGATACATTGGGGGAATCCTTGGTGAAGGATTTAGGAGTGCTTGTAGACAGCAAGGCTTAGCAATAGTGCCCAAAGTCATGCATTACCTTCAAAAGCAAACAAGATCTTATCTTGCATTAAACGGGCAGGGAAGTAAACATAATTATGCCCCTTTATATATAAAGCATTAGTAAGACCACATCTTGAAATGGAGTACAATTTTGGGCACCACTTCATAGAAAATACATTATGGAACTTGTTATGGCCCTCCAGCCCCTTGTAACAAAGGGGTAGGGTCAGACAGATCCCCTTTAAGTACACACAAAGTTTTTCTATCTTCTGCAGTTGTATTGGCAAAAGTACAGGGGTGGCACCTGTGGGGGGAAGGTAAATTAATAATGCCTTGGGAGAGGAAGTAAAAGATGTGTACTCACAGACTGCTAGATCTAAAAGGAAGTGTGCTAGTCTGTACAAACAGGATATAGTCAGAACTACACATACAACAAGTGTTGCTGGGAGAACCAACAGGGGTCTGTGCAGTAGTTGCTAGGCAACAGGCAAAACAGGGAGGGAAATAAGTTATACTAGTTACAACGATGTGGCAACTTAAACTGGGGATTGCTGAGAGCAGAAAAAAACATATAATCAATCCTGTTCCAGGACAGAACTATTGAAAGTGCAGAGAAGAGCCACCAAATTAATAAAAGGGGGTGGAGAATCTGATTTATGAGTAGAAGGCTAACTAAATTAGATTTATTTACATTCGAAAAGAGGCATCTAAGGGGGGATATGATAACTATATACAAATATATTCGGGGACAATACAAGGATCTTTCAAAGGAACTATTCATCCCAAGGGCAGTACAAAGGACACGGGGTCATCCCTTTAGGTTGGAGGAAAGGAGATTTCACCAGCAACAAAGGAGAGGGTTCTTTACAGTAAGGGCAGTTAAAATGTGGAATTAATTACCCATGGAGACTGTGATGGCAGATACAATAGATATCTTCAAAAAATGGTTGGACATCTTTTTAGAAAGGGACGATATACAGGGATATACCAAATAAGTAAATATGGAAAGGATGTTTTATTCCACAGGCCTGCAGTCCTTCTCACAGATGGAGATCTCCTCCTCACAGCCATGTTTCTCTACGTGGTTTGCTGTATCTGGAGAGGCTGTATCAAGCCAAGTGTAGCCATACATACCATGCCTAACATTCAACACCCGGTAACACTGAACAACCATTAAGAGGTGACCCCTGTCATGTAGTCATGCCATCCCTCCACTTAATCAGTTTGGGGCTCTCTAGAACAGTGCATAGATACTCAGCATATTTATACAGTGCAGCGTGTTTATTCTCAGTGTATTTGAGATCCAGTACTCACCATCATTACACATTGCAGCATGTTCATCATCAGTGTATAGATACTCAGCATCATTATACAGTGCAGCATGTTCATTATCAAATATTCAGCATCATTATAAATCATAGTGTATTCATTATCAGTGTATATATACGCTGCATTATATAGTGCAGCACATTCATTATCCGTATATACTCGGTATCATTATACAGAGCAGTATGTTGATTATCAGTGTAAAGAGATACTCAACAGCATTATAAAGCGTTGCATGTTCATTTTAAGTGTATAGATACTCAGCATCATTATACAGCACCGTGTGCTCACTATCAGTGTATGGAAATACCCAGTATCATTATAAAGAGCAGCGTGTTAATTATCAGTGTATAGAGACACAGTATGCCTATGCAGTGCAGCATTTCCATTATCAGTATATAGATAGTATCATTACTCAGTGCAGCTTGCTGATTATCTGTGTATAGCGATACTCTGCATCATTATACAGTGCAGTGTGTTCATTATTCGTATGTAGGAATTCTCGTATAGCTATACTGTGCTGCGCGGACACATGCAGTACAAGGTACAGTGTCACCTGCATGTCCCGCCCTCCCCTGGGAGGGGACACGTCGGTCACATGACCCATCACAGTCAAGGTGTCCGTGTGAACCAGGAAGGCAGGTGTGTGAGCGCAGAGCAGCAGAGGAGGGGGGACACGCACTGCACCTGACACCCCCGTCCCTCTGGACATGTCTGTCAGCCGGAGCACCTGGTCTAACCTCTCCAGGTATGTGTACACAGCTATCTCTCACTGCGCTCCAGTCTATAACATGCACAGCTATCTCTCACTGCGCTCCAGTCTATAACATGCACAGCTATCTCTCACTGCGCTCCAGTCTATAACATGCACAGCTATCTCTCCCTCTGCACTTCTCTATTTAAGATGCACATCGTTCATTCAGCTTCTCCCTCTATATAACATGCATATCTATATTTCACTCTGCTCCTCTCTCTTAAATGCACAGCTATCTCTCACTCTGCTTCTCTCTCTATATAAAACGCACAGCTATCTCTCACTCTGCTTCTCTCTCTATATAAAATGCACAGCTATCTCTCACTAAGCAGTGCATCTTAAATAGAGAGAGAGAGATGTACTGTACATGTTATAAAGAGAGGAGCATAGTGAGAGCTAGCTGTACGTGTTATATATAGAGGTAGTGAGAGATAGCTGTGCATATTATATAGGGAGGGAAGCAATCTCTCACTTTCTCCATATATAACATGTACAGCTATCTCTCACTTTCTCCATATATAACATATATAGCTATCTCTCACTTTCTCCATATATAACATGCACAGCTATCTCTCACTTTCTCCATATATAACATGTACAGCTATCTCTCACTTTCTCCATATATAACATGTACAGCTATCTCTCACTTTCTCCATATATAACATGTACAGCTATCTCTCACTTTCTCCATATATAACATGTACAGCTATCTCTCACTTTCTCCATATATAACATGCACAGCTATCTCTCACTTTCTCCATATATAACATGTACAGCTATCTCTCACTTTCTCCATATATAACATGTACAGCTATCTCTCACTTTCTCCATATATAACATGTACAGCTATCTCTCACTTTCTCCATATATAACATGCACAGCTATCTCTCACTTGGTTTTCCTTTCGCTGTCAGTGCTTCTTTGCTATATCGAGGTTCCTGCCTCTGACCCCACGTAATACCCAGCAAGAAGTAACGAGGGGGAAGTGAGATGTATTAGCATGTGTATTATCAGTGTAGAGATACTCAGCATCAATATACAGCACACTGTGTGCAGTATCAGTCTACAGAGATACTCAGCATTATTTACAGTGCGGTGTATAGGTACTCAATACCATTATACAGTACATAATGCTTATTTTCAGTGTAAATACTGTAGATACTCGGTATCATTATACAACACAATATATTCATTATCAGTGCATAGAGATACTTAGCATTATTTACAATGCAGTGTGTTCCTATCATTGGTATGTAGGTTAAATTCCTAATAACAGACACTGTTTTTATACGGCATGATTATAGGGTGAGTACGACATATACAAGTTAATAGGTCCTACTAACATATATATAATAATATACAGCGCAGGCAGCGGCAGTGACAGACTCCCTCTCACACACACTAATACACCATGACATATAGACACAGCACGGGCAGTGTCAGTGCCAGCCTCCCCCTCACACACAGCTACGCCATGACATGTATACACAGCACAGGTCCAGCGCAGGCAGAGGCAGTGCCAGCCTCCCCCTCACACACGGCTACGCCATGACATGTACAGTATACACAGAACAGGTACAGCGCAGGCAGAGGCAGTGCCAGCCTCCCCTCACACACAGCTACGCCATGACATGTACAGTATACACAGCACAGGTACAGTGCAGGCAGAGGCAGTGCCAGCCTCCCCCTCACACACAGCTACGCCATGACATGTATACACAGCACAGGTACAGCGCAGGCAGAGGCAGTGCCAGCCTCCCCCTCACACACAGCTACGCCATGACATGTACAGTATACACAGCACAGGTACAGCGTTGGCAGAGGCAGTGCCAGCCTCCCCCTCACACACGGCTACACCATGACATGTACAGTATACACAGCACAGGTACAGCGCAGGCAGAGGCAGTGCCAGCCTCCCCCTCACACACAGCTACGCCATGACATGTATACACAGCACAAGTACAGCACGGGCAGTGTCAGTGCCAGCCTCCCCTCACACACAGCTACGCCATGACATGTATACACAGCACAGGTACAGCGCAGGCAGAGGCAGTGCCAGCCTCCCCCTCACACACAGCTGCGCCATGACATGTATACACAGCACAGGTACAGCGCAGGCAGAGGCAGTGCCAGCCTCCCCCTCACACACGGCTACGCCATGACATGTACACACAGCACAGGTACAGCGCAGGCAGAGGCAGTGCCAGCCTCCCCCTCACACACGGCTACGCCATGACATGTACACACAGGGCTAATATAGCGCAGTTAGTGCGGTACCAGCCTCCCCCTCACACACACTGCTTACACCAGGGGTGCGCAAACCTCTTGAGCTGCGCCCCCCTGCCCGGCAGCCGCAGCCTTCGCGCCCCCCCCCCCCCCCCACGCCAAGGACTCTGCGTCAAATGACGTCGCGGGTCATGTGATGTTACGTCACGTGACCCCGCCATGTCATTTGACACGCGTTGCCATGGCGATGCGTCACATGACCCTGTAGCGTAATTTGACGCTGCATTGCAATGGCGACGCGTCGCAGCAGAGAGCAGGTAATGGAGTTACAGAGGCCTCACTTTAACTTAAATGCCGTGGGGAAGAGCGCGGGGCCTCTGTAACCACCGCGCCCCCCCTAAAAATTCTCGCGTGCCCCCCAATTTGCGCACTACTGGCTTACATCATGACGTACTGTATACATAGCAAAGAAACAGGGTGGGCAGCCGGAGTGCCAGCCTACACTCACATACACTACTACACTATGACATGTATAGACAGCACAGATACAGCACGGCAGAGGGAGTGAGCGTCAGCTTCTCCCTCACACACAAACTACTACAGCACAGTTACAGCACAGGCAGCAGGCGTGCCAGCCTCACCCTCACACTACTACACCATGACGTGTACCAGCACAGATACAGCACAGTTACAGCACAGGCAGCAGGCGTGCCAGCCTCACCCTCACACTACTACACCATGACGTGTACCAGCACAGATACAGCACAGTCAGCAGCAGTGTCAGCCTCCCCCTCACACACATACACAGTATGTGGGTGAGGCTGGCACTACTTCTGCCTGCGCTGTATCTGTGCTGGTACACATGTATACAAAGAAAAGGTACACCTCGGGAGTCAGTGCCAGCTTCCCCCTCACACTACACCATGACATGTATACAGAGGGCCCCAGCAATGTAAGCCTCCCCCTCACACACATACTGCTACACTATGACATCATGTATGCACAGGTACACCACGGGCAGAGGCAGTGCCAGTCTCCGCCACACACACACTACTACCCCATGACATCTATACAAAGCACAGGTACAGTGTGGACAGCAGGAGTGCCAGCCTCCACCTCACACACACTACTACACCATAACCTGTATACATAGTACAGGAACAGCGTGGGCAGTGGAAGTGCCAGCTTCCCCCTCACACATATAGTGCTACACTATGACATCTATACACAGCACAGGTACAGCGCGGGCAGCAGCAGTGCCAACCTCTACATCACACACACTGATACACCTTCTTGAACAGGTACAGCCAGCGCAATGATAATTGTGGGGTAATTAGCACTGTTGAAGGGAGTGTGTAGCGAGGGGGTGACTCAGACATACAAATGTCACTCACACTTTGTGACAGCATGAGATAAGAATCTAATAAATTCCCAAATCGTCACCTCCCTAGGATGCAGGGGGCAGGGTGCGCACGTGTTAAAGACAGGAGGTTGGCAGTGATGAGAAAACAGTCAGCCCTGTAACAATGCACAGGAGGGGCTGTATATATATATATATATATTTATATATATATATATATATATAAAAAAACAAAAAGTAGCGCTAGCAGTGTGTGAATAAAGTGTGTTCTATAAAAGTGAATGTGACAATTGTGATGTGAATGTAAAAATAAAAATAATATAATTATAATAATAATAATAAAATAATATATATATATATATATATATATATATATATATATATATATATATATATATATATATATATAAAACCACAATAAAAACAAAAACGGAAAAAAAAAATATTTGACGTTTAGTGTTCAGTGTCCAATAAAAAATATATAGAACAAGCTGTAAGTCCAAGATAGAAAAAGATGAAATCAAGTCCAGGTGTAAATGTTCCAGTCACAGTATGGAGTAGGCGGCTTCTAAGATGATCTAGCCAGATCATGGAAATCTAAGAAAAAAGAGAAGAAGAAGCGCCAGCTCCATAGCATAATACTGTATAAAAATCAAATTTATTAACAAAACAACAAGAGAGGCCGCCAGGACATGCACTCACTGCCAGGACATGCACTCACTGCCAGGACATGCACTCACTGCCACGACATGCACTCACTGCCACGACATGCACTCACTGCCAGGACATGCACTCACTTCAATGTGTAAAAAACAATCATGGGAGACAATCTGTTTGGCCTTCAGGAATCAGGGAGAGAAACTGCAGCCAGAATATATTGCAATGGAGTGGGTGTAGGAGCCGATACTTATCCACTTGAGAGGAAGGGGGGTGGTTCTCTCCACAGCAGTGTAGATGGAAGCAGCCTGGAGATGACCATCCCTCAAACGAAGCTGTGGTATCCAGCCCAGGTATGACTAGGAACTGCGCCTTCTCTCTGTGCCTCCTGTGTAACAGCACAAGCTGTCAATGCTGCACACTTGCCCTCTCTCCTCTCAGTAAAATCGGCAGCATTCAACTCCAAACCCTCACACAGCTGCTACAGGTTCCTCCACACAATTTCCTGATCAGCCGATGACGTCAGTGCTACATGCGTCACGACGTCCGACGCGTTTCGTCACGTGAGTGACTTCTTCAAGGGATATATATATATATATATATATATATATATAATCAAAAAATAAATAGATGATACCGTTCTGTGGCTAACGAAATGCTTTTATTTGTGCGAGCTTTCGAGATACACTGATCTCTTCTTCCGGCGATGTTACAATGAATGAAGCAAGGATAACTTAAAAACAGTGTCTCTTGGAATGTTATCTGTGCTGTTCCTTCCCCCGTGTGGATGTGTTTTATGGCTAGAGGTGTCAAAGGGTAACTGAAAGCAAGTGAAGAAAGAGTGTGTATGTGTATCAGTGTGAATAAAAATGAATGGAGAGCCCACAGTATAAACAGTGCTCTACACAAGGTGTGAGAGGGATATAAATGGTGTGGGTGGGTGTGGAAATGTGAGAGTTTGTAGCACAACTAAAAGTGTGTGTGGATACTGTGTGGTCCCTATTGGTGTATATGGATGGAAAAATAAGGAGTATTAGTATGTGTGAGAGACAGCTGTGTGTGCATACATATAGCACAGTATGTACAGACATGGCCTTTAGCGCTCATGGGAAGAGAGTTCGCTAGTGTCAGTAATGACTCATAAAATTTCGATCTCTGTTTAGGCCACTGCTAAGTGTCCCGAACAGTTGCATAAATTTGTATTCATGCAACCGTCTCTCTTTCGGGGTTTTAAGATTACCTTTGAGTATGGCAACCCTCAGATCGTTCATCTTATGGCCAGAGTCAGAGAAATGTTCGCCAACAGGACTGTCTCTTGTTCCGCGTGTGATGCTGTGGCGATGCAGGTTCATTCTCTTGTTTAGCCCCTGTCCTGTCTCACCTATGTAGTAGCAGCCCCCTGGGCATTTCATGCACATGATGAGGTACACGACATTGCTGGAGGAACAGGTGAACCCTCCTCTGATTTTGTATTCCCGATTCTTGTGTGGTATTTGTATTGTGTCCGCTGTGTAGAGCATTGCGCAGGTTTTGCATCTTGGGTCCTGGCATGGTTTTGTCCCGCATTCAGTTGTACTGCTGAATACTTTACTCCTCACCATAATTTTCTTGAGATTATGGGGTTGTCTGTATGATAATAAGGGTGCTTCAGGGAAGACCTGTTGCAGTCTTGTATCTTCCTGGAGGATGGGTTGTAGTTTCCTGGCGATCTTGCGTAGGGCTCCTAGGTGTGGGTTATATGTGACCACCAAAGGAACCCTGTCGCTTGTCTCCTTCTGTTTGTATTCAAGGAGATCACTTCTTGGTATTCTGGTGGCTTTGTGAATTTGCTGGTCTACAATTCTGTGGTTATATCCACGGTTTATAAAGTCTGATCTCAAGGCTTTAATCCGCTGGTCTCTGTCTGCTGTGTCGGAGCATATCCGGTTGTATCGTATGGCTTGACTGTAGATGGTTGCATGTTTGGTGTGTGTCGGGTGGAAGCTGGTGTCCCTCAAATAGCTGGCTCTGTCTGTAGGTTTGCGGTATACAGAAGTCTGTAGTTGGTTGTTCTTTATAGTAATGGTGGTGTCTAGAAAATGTACTTCATCCGGGGAATGGGTGAGTTTGAGGTTGATGGTCGGGTGGAAAGTATTGAAGTTGTCATAGAACTGTAGGAGGTCCTGTTCGCCAGAGGTCCAAATCAGGAGGATGTCATCGATGTAGCGAAGGTATGTAAGGGGTTTCAAGTGACAGGTGGACAGAAAGTCACTTTCCAGTTTTGCGCAGAACAGATTGGCATACTGTGGCGCCATCCGAGTACCCATAGCGGTCCCGGTTGTCTGGAGGTATGTGTCATTTCCAAATGTGAAGTAGTTATGGGTCAGAATAAATTCAATGCATTTAGTCACTGTCTCTGTGAGTGGCTCCTGCGATCCCAGAAAGTATCTGTGAGACAGGACAGGGGCTAAACAAGAGAATGAACCTGCATCGCCACAGCATCACACGCGGAACAAGAGACAGTCCTGTTGGCGAACATTTCTCTGACTCTGGCCATAAGATGAACGATCTGAGGGTTGCCATACTCAAAGGTAATCTTAAAACCCCGAAAGAGAGACGGTTGCATGAATACAAATTTATGCAACTGTTCGGGACACTTAGCAGTGGCCTAAACAGAGATCGAAATTTTATGAGTCATTACTGACACTAGCGAACTCTCTTCCCATGAGCGCTAAAGGCCATGTCTGTACATACTGTGCTATATGTATGCACACACAGCTGTCTCTCACACATACTAATACTCCTTATTTTTCCATCCATATACACCAATAGGGACCACACAGTATCCACACACACTTTTAGTTGTGCTACAAACTCTCACATTTCCACACCCACCCACACCATTTATATCCCTCTCACACCTTGTGTAGAGCACTGTTTATACTGTGGGCTCTCCATTCATTTTTATTCACACTGATACACATACACACTCTTTCTTCACTTGCTTTCAGTTACCCTTTGACACCTCTAGCCATAAAACACATCCACACGGGGGAAGGAACAGCACAGATAACATTCCAAGAGACACTGTTTTTAAGTTATCCTTGCTTCATTCATTGTAACATCGCCGGAAGAAGAGATCAGTGTATCTCGAAAGCTCGCACAAATAAAAGCATTTCGTTAGCCACAGAACGGTATCATCTATTTATTTTTTGATTATTGAAGCTCGGCTAACACGGTACTGATACCTCTACATATATATATATATATATATATATATATATATATATATATATATATATATATATATATATATATATATATATATATATATATACACACACACACACACACACATACACAAAAAGGGACAGCGCGGGCAGCAAGGTTTAATACCACAATGCTAAAATCAATACACGCAACAATTCAGTAGAAAAAAACGCCTTGGATAGAAACTCTGGAATCCTGTAGTATTTCTGCCGGTACAGGGCTTGAAGCTTGTGGTTAGAAGCGTGCACTGGTCTTCCGCATACATGGTCGGATAGTTCCATTTGTGTGCGTCCACACAATGGTCCCCCGGCACATTAGTATCTGCACTTTCTGGTTCCACTTGCGTCAGCTCTCTTGCGCAGTGGCAGGTAAACAGTAGGAACAGCTTCCAGGATCAACCAAGGTCGCTAGGGTAAATGGCGACTTCATCAGAGGAACCTCTATATGTATGTATGTATATATGTATGATCCACTGGCACTCCCTCCCTTCTCCCCAGCAGATAAAAAGTTTATTTAGGGTGTGACCAGTCCTGGAAGTGTTCCCGATGTCACACTGCGCTCTTTGTTCCCGGCAGAAGCCATAAAAATCCCCTTTATCATTGGGCATTGGTGACAGGGCGCGTCAGCTCTGAAATCGACTAAGATTATAGGGCAGTGTCTCTTTGAAACCTGTTTGGAACTTTTATTTTAAAGGGACATAAGTCTGTCACTGTGTCACCCTACGACGGGACGGACAGACGCCATGAGTCACGTCCCCTTTATTTGGCTCACAGTGTCACCGTGTGGGTGTCACACGGGTTTCTTTTGTCACTGTGTCATCCTGCTGTGACATTGGTCCACCCTATCCCCTCAGGTTGGCCAAGCAGAGGACTGAGGATGATGAAGAGGAGCAGGTCCGAGAGAGGAGGAGGAGGGGCCGCAACAGCACAGGGGGCAGAGTAACAGAAATATCACCAGCAGGGAAAAGGTGAGAGCAGAGTCCCAAATGAGGATGAGGGGCTAAAGGCTGGATAGTAACCTCCCCCTCACCTGTCTTATGTTTTATCCGTAGCTCTCCATCCCCATCGGTGTCAACGGTCTGCAGCACTGAGAACAGTGACTTCACTGAGATACCGAGGAAACTCACAGAGGTGGAGACCCTAAAAGGACTGCGGAGCCATGGGGTCCCTGTAAAGGGAGAAAAGCGCCAGGGGCCCTGGAAGAAGAGTGTAGAGAGCAAGGATCCTGGGGGCCATAAAGAAGACATCCAGGGGCCTGGGAGACACGTAGGATCAAAACAAGGACCAGAGAGTCGGAGAGAAGAAATCCAGAGGCACGAGAGACAGAGAGATGAGAGCCAGGGAGAATCAAACCCTGAGCTTGGAATCCAGAGAGATAAAAACCAGAGAGAATCAAAACCTGAGCTTGGAATCCAGAGAGATAAGAGCCAGGTAGAATCAAAACCTGAGCTTGGAATCCAGAGAGATAAGAGCCAGGGAGAATCAAAACCTGAGCTTGGAATCCAGAGAGATAATAGCCAGGGAGAATCAAAACCTGAGCTTGGAATCCAGAGAGATAAGAGCCAGGTAAAATCAAAACCTGAGCTTGGAATCCAGAGAGATAAGAGCCAGGGAGAACCAAAACCTGAGCTTGGAATCCAGAGAGATAAGAGCCAGGGAGAACCAAAACCTGAGCTTGGAATCCAGAGAGATAAGAGCCAGGGAGAATCAAAACCTGAGCTTGGAATCCAGAGAGATAAGAGCCAGGGAGAATCAAAACCTGAGCTTGGAATCCAGAGAGATAAGAGCCAGGGAGAATCAAAACCTGAGCTTGGAATCCAGAGAGATAAGAGCCAGGGAGAATCAAAACCTGAGCTTGGAATCCAGAGAGATAAGAGCCAGGGAGAATCAAACCCTGAGCTTGGAATCCAGAGAGATAAGAGCCAGGGAGAATCAAACCAGGAGCCCAGGACCCAGAGAGAAGATATCCAGAGGCACAGAGATGCGCGAGTGAAATCAGAAATACAGAGAACAGAGAGAGGGGTCTTTAAAAAGACCCAGCCCTGTAAAGAGGTAACATTTACATAAAGGATGTGGTGACATTAAGTCACTTTGCTCCAAATGGGACTGACCTTTTTAACCCATAAAAAAAATTATTGTCAATATTGTGGGTCACTTTGGCCGTGTGTCTCTCTGTCACTGCAGGTGCAGGACACTGATGGAGCAGCAGGAGTGCAGGATGGTGGCAGTGCTCCCAGTATAACCAGCATCTCCAGTGCTGTGGTGACAATCACGGCGTCCCCCACAGATACTGCAAGAAGGAGTAGCTCTGTAACCTCTCCAGACCCAAGGAACTCCCCGAAATACAGGAGCCAGGTGTTTGTGAGGTATACAGACTGTCCCTGCACCCTCAGCAATACCCTTACTGACCACACACAGCTCAGTCTCTGCACCTCCATCCTACCCTCTAGTGAAGCAGATGCATTGCTACATGTTTTCACAGCGCTATAGTGATTCCACGGCGGCATAGCGGGAGCGATAAAGATGGCGGTCAGCGGGTAGCGAGTCCCCCATCTGTGCCGGGTCAGGCTGAGGGAGCCCTCCCTGTCACCAACACAGTGCAGAGAGCTGAAGTTCAGATCCCCCCTGCACTCAGTGGAGATCAGAGCAGGAAAAAGGTGAGATAATCCAACTCCTAAGTACCTTGTAGCCCCTGTAACACATTATTACAGTAACCCAGCTCCTGAGTGCCTTATTGCTCCTCTAACCTTTTATTGCAATAACACAGCTCCTGAGTACCTTATTGCCCCTGTAACATCTTATTGCAGTAACCCAGCTCCTGAGTACCTTATTGCCCCTGTAACCTCTTATTGCAGTAACCCAACTCCTGAGTACCTTATTGCCCCTGTAACCTCTTATTGCAATAACGCAGCTCCTGAGTACCTTATTGCCCCTGTAACCTCTTATTGCAGGAACCCAGCTCCTGAGTACTTTATTGCCCCTGTAACCTCTTATTGCAATAACGCAGCTCCTGAGTACCTTATTGCCCCTGTAACCTCTTATTGCAGGAACCCAGCTCCTGCATGCCCTATTGCCCCGTAACCTTTTATTGCTGTTACCCAGCTCCGGAGTGCGTTATTGTTTCTGTAACCCCTTATTGAATTACCCCAGTTCTTGAGAGCCTTATTGCACTTGTAACCTATTATTGAAGAAATCCGGCTTCTGAGTATCTTATTGTTCTTTCTCTTCAGGACCAGCCCCCCACCTCCCCCTCAGCAGAGGGGTCTCATGATGATGGTGTCTCTCCCCTAAGACGGTTCAGTCCCCGGACCAGCTCCTTCCGAGTGAGTGTGATCAATGCAAACTCCGGCAGTGAAGGGCTTGTTGCTACAGTATACTGACTGTCTCTCTGTTTTCAGGCAATGTCTCAGAGTGAGGACCAGGAAGGCAGCCCTCTCACACGCAGGTCAGTCTGCTGGGCTCTAATTTTGGACAAGGACCATCAGGCCCCCTCTGTTTGTTTCACTGTCAACCTCCATTGGGTGACACTCATTAGAAGGCAGTTTCACTCATTGGAGGGCAATCACACTCATTAGAGCGGGGGCAAGTGTTAATAATCGGGGGGGAGGCAGGCTCACTCATTGGAGGGGCAGGCTCACTCATTGGAGGTCAGTCTCACTCATTGGAGGTCAGTCTCACTCATTGGAGGGGCAGGCTCACTCATTGGAGGGGCAGTCTCACTCATTGGAGGGGCAGTCTCACTCATTGGAGGGGCAGTCTCACTCATTGGAGGGGCAGTCTCACTCATTGAAGGGGCAGTCTCACACATTGGAGGGGCAGTCTCACACATTGGAGGGGCAGTCTCACACATTGGAGGGGCAGTCTCACACATTGGAGGGGCAGTCTCACACATTGGAGGTCAGTCTCACACATTGGAGGGGCAGTCTCACACATTGGAGGGGCAGTCTCACACATTGGAGGGGCAGTCTCACACATTGGAGGGGCAGTCTCACACATTGGAGGGGCAGTCTCACACATTGGAGGGGCAGTCTCACACATTGGAGGGCAGTCTCACACATTGGAGGGGCAGTCTCACACATTGGAGGGGCAGTCTCACACATTGGAGGGGCAATCTCACACATTGGAGGGGCAGTCTCACACATTGGAGGGGCAGTCTCACACATTGGAGGTCAGTCTCACACATTGGAGGGGCAGTCTCACACATTGGAGGGGCAGTCTCACACATTGGAGGGGCAGTCTCACACATTGGAGGGGCAGTCTCACACATTGGAGGGGCAGTCTCACACATTGGAGGGGCAGTCTCACACATTGGAGGTCAGTCTCACACATTGGAGGTCAGTCTCACACATTGGAGGTCAGTCTCACACATTGGAGGTCAGTCTCACACATTGGAGGTCAGTCTCACACATTGGAGGGGCAGTCTCACACATTGGAGGTCAGTCTCACACATTGGAGGGGCAGTCTTGTGATACCCTTATTCTGTCCAGTTGCAGTCTCAGGATTTCTCTTCGGAATCCGAAGTTAGGAGATCGACTGGAGAAATACACCTCAGCTGTGCAGGTACCCAGCGCAGGGTGAAGTGTTAGTACTGGGAGAGAGGAGCGCAGGGTGCAGGGTTAGCAGAGGGAGAGTGGCGTGCAAGGTGCTGTGCTAGTAGTGTTAGTGCTAGAGGGAAGTGTCAGGATATCAGCTACCCTTAGCCTGGGGGGGGGGGAGGTAAGGGGGGCATGGGTTGCAGGGGGGGAGTGGCGGCAGTAATTACACGCATCAGGTGGGAGTGGGGGGCACTCAATGGGGGATAGAAAGAGTATCGAGTGGAGAATTACACCTAGTGCAGGTACCCAGTGCAGGGTGCAGTGTTCGCAGAGGGAGACAGGAGCACAGGGTGCAGTGTTATCAGAGAGAGAGGGGAGCGCAGGGTGCAGTGTTAGTAGAGAGAGAGAGAGGGGAGCGCAGGGTGGAGTGTTAGTAGAGAGAGAGAGAGAGAGGGGAGCGCAGGGTGCAGTGTTAGCAGAGAGAGAGGCGGGAGCGTAGGATAGAGAGAGCAGATGCGGCTTTAGCAGAGAGAGCGGAGAGCACAGGATACAGTGGTAATACTGAGAGTGGTGCACATGGTTCAGTGTTTGTAGAGGGAGAGGGGCGTGCAAGGTGCAGTGTTAGTTGTCGCTGTCACTCTCGTATCACTGTTCCTTCTCACCATCACTCACCTCTGTGCCATGCTTCTGTAAGTCACTGCTTCTCTCCCCAGAGGTCAGGAAGTGTCAGGATATCCAATCCCCGTAGCCGGGGCATCCTTGGGGCAGCCGATGGCATCGCCGGCAAGAGGAGCATCTTTGAGAGTGATGAGAACTCTGCTGGAACAAATGACACCCATGCCAAGAAGGTGAGAGAACTCAGACCTGGGACAGAGAGGGGGGACCTTCTGGGGTCACACAGTGACACAAACAGAGGGGACCACGCAGAGCAGGGTTTCACGGACATAAGATACCTATGAGATATGGAGTCTGTCCACCCACCGCAGAGTGACACAGTGACATCACATGGTTAACCTAACCTCTGTATTACGTTCCTCAGGATTTAACTCTTCCTGGTGCTGTCTCCTCCCGGATCAATCAATGGAACAGGAACCAGCAGGACTCCAGCGCCAGCACAGGAACCAAGGTGAGGGGGCAGTGAAGAGGTTAATGGGGTGAGTGTTCAGACTCTACAGCTCTCTGGCAGTGAAAAGAGTTTAAGGGGGGAGTGTCATCGTTCTGCAGGGTGTGACCTGGGTCTCATTGCAGGACATCAGGATGGGTGACGTGGCCACCAAAAGGAGTTTGTGGCAGCAGAGATCTCAGTCATCGAGTGACACCAAGGTGAGGAGGGAAATACAGAGCCACTAACCCACAGAGAGGGGACCCAGGACTATCTCTAATAATCTGGGGTCAGATGGTAACCCTACATTAGATATGGACTTTGAACTGTCTTACCATGTCCCTGCTAATCTGGGAACAGGAAATCGACCTAGATTAGATATAAACCTTGGATAGTTTAATCCTGTCCCTAATGTTATGGAGTCAGGAGGTCACCCTACATTAAATATAAATCCAGTACTGTCAGAGTCGACCCTTATTATCTGCAGCCAGGAGATCACACTCACAGAGAGAGGCCATACTTTTCTGAGCTACCACTAGGACAGTGGTGTTCAACTTTTTTTGGTTTGGGAACCCTATAATGATATTGTGAAATGCTGCTGAACCCCAACGCTCTCTAATAGTGTGTCTGAGATCAGATGCATTGTAAGGAACCTCAACCCTCTCTAACAGCGCGTCTGAGATCAGATTCACTGTAAATTCTTCTGTATTTGGTACAACTTTAAAATGAGGTGAAAAATTGCATGGAACCTTTTAGGGATACCCAGGGAACCCAAGGACTCATAGGAACTGCTGTTAAAAATAAATATGCGCTAGAGCAGGGGTGCACAAACTGGGGGGCTCGCCGAGATGGTCTGAGGGGGGCGCGGGGTTTACAGAGGCCCCACGCGCTTCCCGAAGGCACTTCAATGAAAAGCTGGGGAAGCGGCGAAGGCCTCTGTAAACGTCACTTACCTTGGATCAGACAGCTGCTGAAGACACGTCGCCATTGCAAAGCGGCATCAAATTACGTCATGGCGCCCAGAACGCCGGAGCCGAGGTAAAGGGGGGGCGTGCGGAGAAGGGGTCAGCCGGCAGGGTGGCGCAGGGGAAAAAGATTGCGCTACCCTGCACTAGAGGCTCGTCACGGCCTCTGATCCAGGTGGGAGTGGAAGTAGCTGGGCTGCGGCCGCTAAGAAAACGAGCGGCTGTGACTTTGGCCGGTCTGCCCGATATTATGGATGCTGGGAATTCGAGAGAAAAGAATGTGACGGATAAATCAGAAGAATCGTATAAAGCAGCAAAACCGAATCTATAAACGTGCTCAGCATGGAAATGAAGATCATAAGGCTGCAAAGAGGGCTTGGAAAAGAAAAGGATACGTCTAAAAAGGAAACGCTGCAAATTATCGTTGAATAATAAAAGAGACTTTGTCTATGTACTAATGCAGAGAAAAGTGTGTTTTGCCGCACGGCATCGTTTTGTTTTAAGCAGAGCTGCGGCATATGTAAGAACAGTTTTTCTTATATCTGATGCAGAATGTTAGACTTGCACTTCAGATATGGAGGGTTTATTGTGGCAAATTAAAAAAGAATGGCGCACAGAGAGGAATGTGATTCGTCACATTATACAGGAATATGGGCATTATGTCATTCCTCCCCCATTCCTCATACTGGCATTCCCCAAAAGGCAAGCTAGGGCAGATGGGGCAAAATGCTTTGTACGGTACATAGGGGCAGGATGAAAATGCCCCAATTTTTGACACAAAATTGCCTAGATACATACTGCAGAGCCATGAGTATACTGAAGACAAAACCCAGTTCCAGAAGGCTGTACAGAAGTCCGAGAGTAAGGGTGCGGTAGCACAAATACAAAATTGGGCTTAACGTAGAAAGAAATAAAAGCAGAAGCTGCACAAAGAAATAATAGGAAAAAATGAAAAATTTGCAATTTGCAGAAACTGTAACCTGGATCACAAGGAGAACGGGGCTATGCAAAGCCAGACAAACACAACACGTAGCCCTCACAAAGGAAACAGATCCAATGTAATGCCATGTGATATAGCCATGTGGTTTTAAGGATCTGACATACCTCCCTTAAAAAAAAAAAAAGGAGGCGGGCACATGATACAGCGTCCAATCGGATTGAAGCTGTATCATCTGACTGAAAAAAGTGATGTCACAGGCCCTATATAAGGCCTGTATGTCTCATTTTAGCGGAAGACGTCAATGTGGCAACATTCGTTTGGATTTACAATGGAGAAATTTGGATTGACAGATGAAGATAGAAAAAAGAAGAAAATAATGACAGATGAAGATAGAAGGAGGTGAAAGAAGATTAAAGAGAGAAGATTTTTGTTACCTGCTTCAAACTCAGTGCCAGTCAGTGTCTTTACTCACTGAGCCACTCCTTCTCTATTTATTTATTTACTTTATTTATGCTGGCTGGCTAATGTTTGATTTTATAATGGTCAAATGAGTTATTATCCATATCTGGATAATAGTTATTTTGCCCATTAATGTACTGTATGTGTTGTGGGGGTTTGTTGGGGGTAGAGGAGGTGGGTAGTAGGGTTGTTGTTTTTATTATTGTTTTTGGGGGTAGAGGTATTGGGGGACGGGGGAAGTAGCCCCAAGGGTGGGTCTTTAGGTGTTCCGGGGGTAGCGGGACTGGTTAACCCCTTCATTACCATAGCGGTTCCCACCACTATGGTAGTGAAGGGGTTAACCACTCACCCTGGGACTACTACCCCCTTCATCCATCCATTCTGCCCCAAGAAACAGGCTATTGGTGTTTAACCCCTTTCATTGCCTTAGCGAAATGAAGCTGTTTTAATATACATTTTTAATACTAGAATAGATGAGCAGGGGGTCACCGGAGCAGAACCGCGTTGATTTCTGGTCCGGGGACCCCCTGGTTCCCAAGATACAGGCCCCGTTATGGGGTGCCGGTATCTCGTATGCATTTAAATCCCACCGTCACGTGCTCGTGGGAATACAAGGCATAGGAGATACCGGCACCCCATAACATGGCCTGTTTCTCGGTGAAGCAGGGGCTCCCCGGACATGAAATCGACGCGGTTCTGCTCCCGAGACCCCCTGCTCATCTACACTAGTATTAAAAAAATGTATTAAAAAAAAATTTCAGCCGAGATTTGCGCAGGGAGAGGCGGCTCGCTCTGCAGCTGAAACCAATCACCAGATGTGACTTTTTGAGAGAGGCGATCAGCACGCCGCCGGTTACTCGCCAGTTTTGGGAATTTTGCTATCACTGGTAATCGAGGCTTTCAGAACACTGTGATAGCAACGCTCAAAAAACTGGCGGATTAAATGGCAGGGCGGGTTTTTTAAATGAAGTCTACTAACATAGGCCCCAAAACCTGTAAAGATCATGAAGCCAGATAATGCTGTTAAATGTGTTTGTTAGGGCTGTTCTGTAGTGTGCGTGTGACGCACACTTTTTGTGTGTACAGAGTCCGTGCGACAGGCTAGAAAGGTAGTGTGTGTGTGTGTGTGTGTGTGTGTGTGTGTATGTGTATGTGTGTGTTATAAATACGTTTTAAATAAATACGTTAATAAATTATTTATTAACATTGCACATACACACGCACACGCATACATACATACACACATATACATACATTTCAGCGGCGGTAGCGGCGCAAATTCTTTATTTTACGCATCTTCCCCCCTGTCGGCCGGTACCACGCACAATGCCGTGCGCGCGCGGCACCATTATAGAAAGGCAGATTAACCTCAGCCAACTAAAACTGCAGCGTGCACGGCGTAGCGCGCGCACTATAGAACAGCCCTTATGCAGATAATGTATCTGTTTTTGTCACGACCCGGAAGGCTCATCAAAGAGCTATATAAACCCAGCACGGTCTGAGCCAGTACCTGATAATCTGGAGTCAGGAGGTCGCCCTAGCAGGGAGATGACATGCTCTGCTGAACCCCCACTTGGGGCTCAGTCTGGGCTCTGATAAGAGGAAGTGGAGGAAGCCGGGCTGAATCCCCCAGGAAACAGAGTGAATGTGGCCTCCTTTGGTTGTCTATAGCGGAAGGCCCAAATGTTATGAACACATCTGAAGAGCTGTATAATGCAGCCAGAGTGAGTAGCAGAATTGAATACATCAATGTGTTGAGCCCGGAAATGAAGAGCACAAAGCTGCAATGGGAGATCTAAAAAGGAAAAAAAACTGCAAAAGCTCCTTGGAAACCCCCCTTGATGAAAAAACTGCAGGAAAAAAAAAACAAATCCAAGAGGCTGAACAAAAGCATGGGCAAAAGGGTGGGCAAAAGGGTGGGCAAAAGCATGGGCAAAAGGGTGGGCAAAAGCATGAGCAAAAGGGTGGGCAAAAGGGTGGGCAAAAGGGTGGAGTGGAAAAAAGAAGAAATTGGCCACAACAGAGAGAGAAAGCAGAGCTGAATGCATACAAAGAAATAAAATAACTTTTCGCAGTCTATCGCAGAAAATGTTACCTGGATCACAAGGAGAATAGTAGAAACGGGGAGTGCAGGGACAGAACTAAAAAACAAACCTCACAGTGGATAAAAGATTGAGAAGAGAAGGGGTTAAACAAAATTAAAAAAGGGTGAGTAAACCTAGCACAAGAGGACAGCAGCAGAGCACGTTACCTGTGGGCGAAGCACGTTACCTGTGAGCAAAGCACGTTACCTGTGAGCAAAGCACGTTACCTGTGAGCAAAGCACGTTACCTGTGAGCAAAGCACGTTACCTGTGAGCAAAGCACGTTACCTGTGAGCAAAGCACGTTACTTGTGAGCAAAGCATGTTACCTGTGGGCGAAGCACGTTACCTGTGAGCAAAGCACGTTACCTGTGGGCGAAGCACATTACCTGTGGGCGAAGCACGTTACCTGTGGGCGAAGCACGTTGCCTGTGAGCGAAGCACGTTACTTGTGAGCAAAGCACGTTAGTTGTGAGCAAAGCACGTTACTTGTGAGCAAAGCACGTTACCTGTGGGCGAAGCACGTTACCTGTTGGCGAAGCACGTTACCTGTGGGCCAAGCACGTTGCCTGTGAGCGAAGCACGTTACTTGTGAGCAAAGCACGTTAGTTGTGAGCAAAGCACGTTAGTTGTGAGCAAAGCACGTTACCTGTGGGCGAAGCACGTTACCTGTGGGCAAAGCACGTTACCTGTGAGCAAAGCACGTTACCTGTGGGCGAAGCACGTTACTTGTGGGCGAAGCACGTTACTTGTGGGCGAAGCACGTTACCTGTGGGCGAAGCACGTTACCTGTGGGCAAAGCACGTTACCTGTGAGCAAAGCACGTTACTTGTGAGCAAAGCACGTTACCTGTGGGCGAAGCACGTTACCTGTTGGCGAAGCACGTTACCTGTTGGCGAAGCACGTTACCTGTGGGCAAAGCACGTTACCTGTGAGCAAAGCACGTTACCTGTGAGCAAAGCACAGTTCTCAAATAAAGAATCGGAAAATGCTGTTAACTTAAAAAAAAACATATTCCAATGATCAAGAACCACTTTTATTGGATAATAGGACACCGGAATCAAATTATCACTTTCCACAGTTAAAGTTATCTGAAGACCTAACACAACTCAGTGAGCCCAGCAAATCATCAAGGGCCACCAACAGGTCAGGTCAATGGCTGAGCACACTGATTGAGCCACCTGTGCTGAAGGGATATCCTTAAAATGTGACCTGCTGGTGGCCCTTGAAGACTGGAGTTGGCCACTCCTGCACTAATGCATGCTTCAGACTCTCCCATTGTGCTTATAAGAGCTTTAAGTTGCCACAGCAGTTGGGTGCACTCTGGGAGCAGTTTCACAAACCAAAGGAACAACACATTTGTGAATAACTGCAACTTATTCAGCTGTCCAAACCTGTAGCGGTAGCACTGACCCTGCTGTTCCAGGCAGAGGTGGTAGCCCCGTCAGACATACTGTTCTCGCTACAAAGACAATGTACGGTGATAAAGACACCTACGAAAATGTGTGATGAAGGAGAAATCTGGAATGGCGGTTGGAAAGTCAGTGAAGCTATGGCAAAGGAGAAGCATCACTCGGCACCTACCCCGTGTTTTATCTGGGGGCTGAGAGAGGAACATGCTTATATCCCAGCCAGCCACACGTGTGCTACCAATGTGCCTCTGTCACGCACCTGTCATACAGCTGTCATAAATTCAAATGCTCACTATGTGGAGAACTTGGCCACACAAAAGAGGACTGCAAGAAGGATGTAGTTTGTAACAGTGGCGGGACTACCACATGTGCAGCCAGATCAACTGCACCAGGGCCCCCGACTGTTAGGGGCCCATACTACTACCCGCACGTCGGAACAGCGTTGTGGCATTTCTACAGGGCCCCCTCTCTCTCTTCCCTTCCCTGATGTCCCTTCCTGTGCAGTGGGGCAGGCGGAGCCCACCCAGGTGGTCCTAACAGAAGTTTGGCACCATCGGAGCCCAACTTCCACAATTGCCACCTGTGTGGGCTCCTGCTTCCACCGCTGCTGGGTAACGCCCCGCTGCCCAGGTAGGGCCCCAGGGGAGAAAGAAGAGAGGAATATATTTTTTTCTCCACCGGGGAGCAGTTCCACCCCTGGTTTGCAATCTGTGTTTTGAGAGCGAACATACTTTGAGACTATGTCCAGATCCACAGCACAATAACCCTGATTGGGAAAAATAACACAGTGTAAGAGAAGACATTGGTGAATCACTAGGATGGGCATTTACTGCTATGAAGCAAGTTGCAAGAAACATAAATACAGTATGAACCAATAAAAGTCATCTATAATTGACGGAAAAACTGAGAGACCTTACAGCACCCACTGAAGATGGCTCAGCTAGCAAGGAACGCCCAGCCCCAACTGTAAGGAATGGTGCAACCAATAAAGAAGCACCAAATAAGCACCCAGGTATCAAAGAATGTCCCGTTACAAAAAAAATGAAACATCAATTAATATAGAGAACCAGCTATCATAGAGTGCCCAACAAGAATTGCGCAGGAGGGTGGATTTCGAGTGGTCGGGAGGAAAGGGGGAGGAAAGGCCAAGACGGCTCTTTGAAATCACCTTTCCAAACCCCGATTGATTCTTCGCTCCACCTTTTGGCGTTTTTAAAAAGCGCGTAGGAGCAGGGTTTGCTCTGCATGTACGCTATACAAGACATGGAGATAGATAGGTAGATATTCACTTTACAAGAAAACATTTTTATTTTTCAACCTTCAGCAAACCTTGATTAAAATCAGCAAATAGGAGAGGTCAAATATGGGAGAGAAATAATAGGTTTTACCCTATGGGAGGGTTGTGAAAGAGTGGTTAAGTGGAGAATTGATTAAAAGTGTTACAATAAGGTGAAAAAGTGATGTATAATGTTCAGGGAAGTTTAAAATATATATTTCATAAAGATAAGGATGTACATAAAGACAAAATATACTCAAATCATATTGATTTGTTTCCTAGATTGAATGATATCAATGTGATGTGGTTTACTTGTTTATATATATTTTAAACAATTTTATGTTGCAAGTATTAAAATAAAGATTCCTACATTAGATATAAATCAGGATTGGCTGAGCCGGTCCCTATAATCTGTGGTCAGAAGGTCACCCTACATTATACGTAAAACAGTACTGTCTGAGCCTGATAAGATAGTCATCCTACATTAGATATAAACATGGATTGGCTGAGCCTGTCCCATTAATCTGGGGCAGGTGGCCACAGGGGTAATTCCCAGGGTAATTGTTTTCTCCTTTGCCTCTTCCAGCTCTGATCTGCAATGAAGTTTCCAGCAAAGAAATTGCCCTGTATACCTCTTACCGCAACACCCCCCTCCTTCAAGGAAGTAGAGAGGAGGGGGCCATCCTCTGTGCCAACATAAAAAAAGATGCTTCATGCCCCTTTCTCCTTCTGACAATGGGGCACTCAGGGGGTAGGTGACCCTCAGTGGTAACCCAGCTTCTGAGTGCCTTATGCCCATTCGCTGCCCCTGGGTTGACATCAACCTCAGTGCTTTATTAATTGCCCTCTGTGAGTCACCAAACTCCTGAGTGCCCTCTTTCTCTCTAGTAATTGCCCTCTCATTGTTATCTGTCAATCTGTCTCTCCTGCTGCTGTATAAAGATGAGTATTGAAATAAAATTATAGGAGCACTCCTTTAATACAGCTACTATCTAGCTGTCTTCTATCTATATCTGTGTATCTATCTATCTCTGCATATAATCCAGATATACATGCTGTTCTGCGTATAATACAGATACTGTAAACACGCTGCTCTGCGTATAATACAGATACACATGCTGCTCTGCGTATAATACAGATACACACGCTGCTCTGCGTAAAATACAGATACATAGGCTGCTCTGCATATAATACAGAAACACCTGCTGTTCTACGTACAATACAGATACACACGCTGCTCTGTGTATAATACAGAAAAATAGGCCGCTCTGTGTATAATACAGATACACACGCTGCTCTGTGTATAATCGATACACACACTGCTCTGCATATAAAACAGACACACACTGCTCTGCGTATAAAACAGACACATGCTGCTCTGCGTATATATATGTAACTGCCTCAGGTGCACAGAGATTATACCCACAGGGGAGACCTATAATAAACTACACATCCTCCTTTTAATGTGTGGATTAAAAATATAAATATTTTGGATGAAGACCTCTGGAGTGCCAGTTCCTTCTTGTTTTAAGGGGATGTGTCTTGCGTATAAAACAGACACGCTGCTCTGCATATAATACAGACACTCTGCTCTGTGTATAATACAGACAAAGTCGCCAATGAGGGAAGCGCTGGGACTGAACCTGAAAGCTGTGCCCAGCTGCTTCTGCTATTGGCCGCCTGGGTCGGTCTGTACCTTGCTGCTGACAGATACACAGAGGTTGCCCCCCCCCCCCTCACCCTGCTGAACAAGCTGTGGGGCGCACCCACCCTCCCCAACAACCCACCTCCTCAGAGAGCTGTTAGCGGCCCTGAATACAGATACACGCTGCTCTACTAGGGTTGCCAGGTGGCTTCTCCAAAAATACTGGACTCAATGGTGAAAGGTGCGTCAGGTCACTATGTCCAGGGAGGAAAATACCGGACACATACATGTCCAGTATTACAGTACCTCTCATTTTTTTTACTGGACAGAGTATCCAAATACAGGACAGTCCCGTTCAATACCGGACACCTGGCAACCCTATGCTCTACATACAATACAGACACAAACACTGCTCTGCGTGTTTCTACAGATACAGAGGGAGTGTTTCTGATGCTCTCCTCCTCTACCTCTTGCCCTCGACCCCATTCCCTCCCATCTCCTCAAAACTCTTGCTCCCACTCAAGTCACTATACTGACACATATTTTCAACTCCTCCCTCAGCTCTGTTACCTCTCCCACCTCCTTCAAGCATGCAACAGTTATACCTTTACTCAAAAACATTAAGCTTGCACTACCTGTCTATATATCGCCCTGCCTCTCGGCGGGCTTTTGCCTCTAAACTCCTTGCTCCTTGAACGCCTTGTATTCTCTCACTTGCTCCTTCTTCTTACCTCCTATTCTCTCCCAGACCCTCTACTATCTGGATTCTGCACTGCTCACTCCACTGAAACGGCCCTCACCAAAATAACTAATGACCTCCATGCTGTCAAAGACCAAGGTCAATACACCCTGCTTATATTACTCAACCTTTCTGCGGCCTTTGATTCTTCTCCTGCTCTGCGTATAATACAGATACACATGCTGCTCTGTGCATAATACATGTAACGCCTGTGTGATGAGCTCACACACACTCACCCTGGCAGGCTCCTCTCCAGTGTGCTCTGGACATGTGACTGTGACAGACATGAGAGCAGCCGATAATAACGGATGTGAAAGAGGAGGGACTAAGAGGGCAAGGAACCTTTAAAAAGGGGGGAGCGGCCGTGTTGAATCAGATCTGCGCGGACCTCGTGCTATCAGGTTTTGTTGAGGTCTGCAGAGTGCACGAGGAAGATAGAGCAACAGTTCCAGACATGGACGAGAGAGCAAACGCTGCTGGAGGGGACCCTCAACGACTATAAAAGCACAGCGGTGCTGATGCTCCCTTTCGAAGAACAGGCCTGCAACAGGGTCAGTACACAACAAGGTCCCACTGTGTGCCGGCACCATCACAACCCAGGATTGGGTGGCTACTACACCCCTGACACTGACTCACACCAGCACAGCATTATTGAGGGTGTGTAATAACCGCAGTGATCCTCATCTGAAGATCACAAGGTACCATAGTCAGTAAGGTATAAGTAAACTAATTGTATCACCCATACTGTCTGTATTCTTCCTGCCGTCTGACTGCTGACACATGTGGCCCAGTAAGTTATTTGCAGAGACTCATAAGGTCCGAGAGTTCCTAGCTAAGGAGGTAGCTACACCAGAACAGTTCCGTAATGAGATGTACCCTGAAGTACCCACTTCCTCTACGGGACATGCCCCCGCTTTCCCCCAGACCCTCATCACAGCCATGGGACAGTTTGTGCAGAAATCCATGCACTCCACAGAGGGGAACAATTACTATAAGAAGCTACAAATTTTCTCAGATTTTAGATTTCGCAGAAGGAACCAGCATGAAGGTGAGTAACTATCTGAGCTCTTGTGCAGACTGGAGATGGCCTTAATGAAGGGTATAAGGAATATGAGGGTATGAGGAAAAAGGGTATTACACTTGATCGGGTAGAGCACGACCAAGTAGAATAATTGATCAGGGTGGTACCATACGGAGATGTAATGACCCTCTATTTGCGATTCTGAGAGCGAAAAGTGTCTCCCCAAAAGTTGCTAGAGCTACTACGAGAATACGGCATGAGAAAGAACAGGTGGCCCTTCGCCCGGCCACAGGGCGGTCAGTGAAGAGCGTAGCAGCAGCTAGCCAATGGGGCTCAGGAGATAGCGCAGCTGGAGTCTGGCCCCCCGAGGAAGGACCGACGTGGGCTATGAACCCTTATAGATAGGCCAAATGAGGAGCGACCGAGCATTGGACCGAGCAGGTGAGCCCACAGAAGAGGTGGCAGAATTAATGAATGCCATGCGAATGGGAGAAGTGGATAATGCGAATGGTTGAGAGGAATATCCGGGAGAAGCACGATGGTCACCCTATAAAGAGCAAACATCCAGGTGTGGGAAGAAGCTGTAGAGAAATCCTAATCCCAAAAACGGAGGGATGGATTTCTGCTATAGATGTGGGGAAGAAGGGCACTATGCCAGTCATTGCCGCAAAAGAGAAAATCTACCTCAGGGGGTGAAGCAGTTCATCCACTCTCGTTCTGCTCGGGAAATGACCTAGGGACCTACTAAAGGAGAATACTGGGCCCTGGGTGCGGAAAGGCTCCGTTTGGATGGCACCAGCAAGAGATCATTCTACCTCCCACTTACCTGGAGATTACTGGGGCCCTCAGCGTGAGTGAAGGTGAAGATTAAGGAACAAATATGCAACATCCTCTTGGATAGTGGATCACAAGTATCCATAATTTTTAAGCCCTGGTATGATCAATACCTAAAACACCTGCCGTGCAACCATTGGAGGTCTTGGTCATTTGTGATGTTAGTGACGCCCGCTACCCTTATCTAGGATATGTAGTGGTGAAGCTTAAGTTTCCCAAGAAAATAACTGGAGTAGAAGGACCATTGACGGGGGTGGTCCTCATATGCCCTGAAGTCAGCAGCAAGGTTGAAACTGGGACTACAGTATAATTGACACAAATGCCCATATATTTGGACAATTGCAGAATGGTGCCAGACCACCGGTGGAAACGATTATTGCTGGACATTGACCATCCATCCCTTGTGTTTGAAGGCCTCGCAGTGGATGGAAAAAAAAAGCAGGGCTAGATCCATCTTTACAGGGAAAGGTCACAGAGATTGTCCCAGGCTGAAGTGGAACTAAAGGGGACTGGCATAATCTCCGAATCCTGGAGCCCATACACATCACCCCTAGCGACCCCCTGCTTCCTGAGTTGGACATACACGCATGCGCATACAATAAAAACAGTATGAAAAGAAGAGCAAGCCTAGCAAAAGTATTGATTAATAAATAATACATATAGAAATGTGATGACACGCATACAGTATGCGTTTCAGCAAGGTTCCAATCCGCATGAGCGGAAAAAATATTTTATATTCGGAAGAAGATGAGACGTTATATTTTTGTACTGTAATACTGTACTTCTTTTCCCTTTATTATCCTGTATACAGTACAGTATGTGTCCTCATATTTTTTATGTGTATGGCTAAGGAGCCTCAGACTACTGTATACAGTTTGAACTCGTAACGTTAATCTCTGCCTCAAATATAAATCTTCAAATTACAATTACTGTACACACACACACACACACACACACACACACACACACACACACACACACACACACACACACACACACACACACACACACACACACACACACACACACACACTCACACAGACTTGCAGAACTGTACGGCTGTAGGTTGAATTGCTATTAGACTTTTAAGACAACAGCTCGCAATCGCCCACTTGAGTTTGTAGACAGTATTGCAGACAACGCTAAAATGCGCTTTTCTGCGCCCAATAGAAACCCGAGTCAATTGCTATACGGTTGGAAAACATAGCGCCTAATTACCCCGGTATTCAGAGCGGTGCGCCGGGCGAAGTTTTAGAATAAAGGCTGGCGCCTCTGTACAGATAAACATGCCACACTGCGTATAGTACAGATAAACACGTAGGCTGCTCTGCGTATAATACAGATACACACACTAATCTGCGTATAATAGGCATGATGCTCTGCGTATAAGAAACATACACACTCTTCTGCCTATAATACAAATGCGCAGGCTTCTCTGCATGTAATACATACTGTATATACTTATAAGGTGGGCATGTCTGCATCTTAAGTGGTCCTGTGATAACCAGGAATAGCAGCAGCAGTGCCAGCCTCCCCCTACCTCTAATCAGCACGTATGCGAGGAGATATAAGACAGTGTCCCCTCCTCTCCACCACAGCTGTCTCTCACTCTGTCCGCAGTGCAGCCATCTCAGGTAAGGAATCTTGCACTTCATATATAGTACAGGAAAAAGAGCTGACAATTTATGTATAGATACTGGGAGAAGAACTGAAACTCTATATACAAGCACAGGGAGAAGAGCTGACAATCTATATAAAGGCACAGGGAGAAGAGCTGGCCATCTATATACAGATATAACAAAGGGAGAAGAGCTGACAATCTATATACAGACACAGGGAGAAGAGCTGACAGTCTATATACAGGGACAGGGAGAAGAGTTGACATCTATATACAGATATAACAAAGGGAGAAGAGCTGACAATCTATATACAGATACAGGGAGAAGAGCTGACAGACTATATACAGATACTAGGAGAAGAACCGGAACTCTATATACCAGCACAGGGAGAAGAGCTGACACTATATACAGATAGTGGGAGATGAGCTGACAATCTATATACAGATATAACAAAGGAAGAAGAGCTAACAATCTATATACATATAGAGGAAGTTCTGACAGTCTATATACAGATATACTGTATATCCAAGCAGGCAAGTAGTTACCAGTGTCAGGGTGTCATGCAGCTGGGGAGCAGGCACACAGGTCACAGGAATGTCACATATCAGTGGCTGGGATTACAGTATATGATACTAAACGCAGAGCCATACAAGGAGAGACTCAGAGAGAGTGCCCTAATAAACAGGCCTCTGATAAGATACAGAGCACTCAAACCATGCAGGAGCCAGAGATAAGGCGGCACAAAGAGGCTGCGGACTTAACCCTCTCCCTGCCGGCAGGGCCAGCAAAGCATTGCAGGGATTAAAGGTCCTGAAGTGACCTAATGACCGTGACATGTTTAATGGGTACCGTTAAAGGGTTAGTCCCATGTACAGACCTAGCAGACATTGTTTCACACGTTTACATGATTTGTTAACGTGTTATTTAACACTAGTGCTATTGAAAACACTGGGCAAGGCGATAACACATGGTATTTAATGCGCTATTTTGCGTTAGGGTTAATTATATCTGCTACATCTATAAGAGCAAATTGACAATCCCAGTGACATGTTTAATGGGTTAAAGTGACAGTGTATCATTTGTTTAACCCTGTAGCTCCTGCTCACATCATGTCTGACACTGAGGAGATAACAGAGGAATATGAGTGCGTATATATTATTTACTCCTTAGTATTCTGGTAGTAAGGCACCCAGTGATTGTCACGGTGTCACCCCATGGGTGAGGCAAGGCTGGCTTGGTATTTCGGGGGGCTCGGTATAGGAGCTTTCGTGGGGCCACTTCCCTGGTCCGGTGCAGCATCCCCTCCTCAGACTTCATGGCGTCATGACGTAGCTGCGTCATGTGACATCATGACGACATGCGGCGTCACATTGTCACGGCAACACAACTCCATGTTACGTCACAACGCCATGCCGCGTCACGTTGTCATGGCAATGCGACACCATGTGGCATTGTGGCACCATGTGGCTTCACATTGTCATGGCAATGCGGCACTATTTGACGTCCCGTTGCCATGATGACGGGACTCTGTAGGAGGAGATGCCAGGAGATGCCGCCGGGCCAGGGAAGAGATACTTACAGAGGCCTTACGCTGTCCCCGACAATCAGTTTCATTGTTGTGGGGAAGAGCACGGGGCCTCTGTTAGCGCGGGGCGCGGTGCAGGGGCACCGATGGGACAGCCATCAAGCCAGACCTAAGGGGAGTGACAGACATTATATTCCCTAGATCCCATCTCTCTGTGTCACCCTACGGGGGGAGGGAAAGACTCCATGTCCCAGAGGTTACCTCTGTCTGTGTCACTGTCACCCTGTGGGAGAGGGACAGGCTCAATGTGCCATAGATCCCTTCTATCGTGTCACTGTGTCACCCTGCAGGGGAAGGGACCGACTCCATGTCCCACAGGTTTCCTCTGTCTATGTTTGTGTCACCCTGCGGGGAGAGGGACCGACACCATGTCTCACTGGTCCCTTCTGTCTGTGTCACCCTGCAAGCAGAGGGACAGCATCCATGTCCCATAGGTTCCCTCTATCTGTGTCACTGTGTCACTATGTCACCCTTCAAGCAGAGGGACAGAATCCATGTCCCATAGGTTCCCTCTATCTGTGTCACTATGTCACCCTGCAAGCAGAGGGACAGAATCCATGTCCCATAGGTTCCCTCTATCTGTGTCACTATGTCACCCTGCAGGAGGAGGGACAGACTTCATGTCCCATAGCCAGCCGTCAAGGCTCACACATTAGGGCTCTGTCTCACGGTCCCTCTCCCGCTGACCGCAGACCCTGATATAGAGTCCTAAACGTGTCCCGCGCATCATAAGCTCACCCCCCTCGCTTCATAACCCCACCCCTGACAGATGCAGCTTCAGACGTTATAAGGCGTCCTCCACATGTATGAGGCCCCTTTTCACAGATGGGAGGGGGTGGGAGAGCCTGGACAGCTCTATATAGCTCCCTCCTGTCTCTGGCACTATATTAACTATATTAACTCTCTTCTTTCTTACAGGGAGCAGGAGGAGGGTAAGAATTTGAGAATCCTCTATACTGAGAGTCCCGTAATGGCTCCGACGCTGACTTTCTGTGCCCCTGTTTAACCCCTTTATGTCCCTTTGGTTTGTTTTGGATATTTAATAGCAATTCCTATAAACTTGTGTTTTAGAAATGTAAAATATTTTATATTTTTCCACCGAAAATGGGCAAAACCAAGTGTGTGAAATCAGAACCTACTGTACTAGAACCTTACATTCCAAAACCAAATACAAAACCAGAACTCTTAGGATCCTTGGAACCAAAATACCAGGCTATTATTGGGTGCGGGAAAAAAGCGACAAAAACCCTACACCGTACAGTGAACAGTAAATAAAAATACCACTTGTGGTGCATTTGCATGTCTCAAACAGGTCTCCACTGCAGCTATGTATTCTGGGTAATGACATGTAAACGAGCACAGTGTGTCACTCTTTACTTCTCATCCATTTGAGCATGGACCCATTTGTTAAGTGCTAAAGGGGAAACACAGGGTTGCAGACCTGTCTGAGACATGCAAATGCAACACAAGTACAAATAACATCCTGAATGAGGTCTCTTTTTTTCTCACTTTTTTATTGTATTTATTTTTTTTATATATAATGATTTGGATGTCCCTGCTTTCTGGTAATGTAAGGGTGTATTTCATTGCAGTTCTGCAATGTAATGTTTTTTTTTTAATAATAATACATGGTGCAAAACCAAAGTCAAACCCCAAAACTGAGAAAATTATTTAGAACCAAAACACCAGGACAATTGCCCATCTCTACTTTATACCAATAAATTGATAATTTCATTATACAATACTATATTACATTACATTTGATACTATATTACATTATATGATATCCTATTACATTACTTTATAATATATCATATTGCATAACATGTATTCTAATACATTCAATCATATTACATTATATTATATCATATTACATGACATTATACTATATCATATTAGAATACATTATATCATATTACATTATATTATACTATATCATATTACAATACATATCATATTACATTATATTATATCATATTACATGACATTATACTATATCATATTAGAATACATTATATCATATTACATTATATTATATCATATTACATGACATTATACTATATCATATTAGAATACATTATATCATATTACATTATATTATACTATATCATATTACAATACATATCATATTACATTATATTATATCATATTACATTACATTATATCATATTTTATAACATTATTTTATATTCCCACAGTGAAATACTGGGATATTTCAATGTAACCTTTATTAAATTGAAATTGATGACATGTAGAAATATTACATATATCATATTTCAGTTTTTTTGCAAAGTAAATAAAAGGGGACATTTGGGGGACAAATAAAGTTTGGGTTTTTTAATGTCACTGGCTCTCATGTTTGCAGTGCAAGAGGAAGCAGGAGAGGAGGAGCCGGTAGGAGATGGTAGGTAGACCCTATTTAGAGAGTGAGAGAGTGAGAGAGTGTGTGAGTGAGAGAGTGTGTGAGTGAGAGTGTGTGTGTGTTTCGTTAATATGATCTTACCAAACATGATCTTTATTAATTGCAGGTACTGAGGAGGAAGCGAATGAGAAGGAGGGTAAAGTACATCTCTGTCTGCCTCTGTGTATATGGGTGAGATAGCTGTCTGCTTCTGTACAGTATGTAGGACATTCGGCCATTAACCTCCTGCTTTTTGTCACCGGTGGGGAGGAGGAGCAGGGAGGTGAGGGCTGCTCTTATATATGACACCTGCCTAAAGTGCCATATTTCCATGATAATTTAGACCTGTGTCATCAAGCAATTAGATCTGCTCAGGGAATCCCACAGCCCCTTTTATCTTACTACAAGGGGATCCTCACATAGGATTGTCTCAGGCTGCTTTCAATCACACGTAGTGCAGAACTTTGGGAACACTCTGATTGTCTAGGGCTGCTGTCACTTATTGGACTTTGAGACAAGGCTCACTCAAATAGATTCAGTTTGCTGTCACTCACGGGGCTTTGAAACACAGAGGGCTCTGATTGGATCAAGCCAGAGTCATGGATACACTACACCTGCCCCCTCAGCTCTTTGAATGTTCCATTCCCAGGGAGAACTCAAGTCACATGATAATTTAAGACAGTGACCCCAAATTCTAGGAATACTGTACCAGTTTGCAGGTGACCGGGGGTGGAAGATGTTATGTGGCCAAGTTATTTTCTGTCTTCATTTTGTGTTTCTTTTTTTCTTTTTACATATGTTGGGTTGTAGAGGCGTCAAAGCTCAAACCCAAGTGAGTAACAATGAAAGAGGGGAAGAGAAAGAGAGCGTAGGGGAGAGAGAAAGAGGGACAGAATGTGTGTGTGTGGGAGGGGGGGGGGGAGAATGGAAGAGGGAGAGAAATGGGAAAGAGGGAGAGTCAGTGGGGAGAGAGTGATATTCAAGAAAGTGAGAGAGAATGTGGAGGAGGGGGAAAGTAATGGAGAGGAGAGAGAAAAAGGGAGTGGGGAGAAAGAGAATGTGGGGGAGAGAGGGATAGAGAGAATGCTGAGGGGGAGACAAATGGGGAGGAGAGAGGAAAGGAGAGTGGGGAGAGAGATACTGAGAGAGCGATAGAGAGAATTTGGGGGAGGAAGAGAGATGGGAGAGAGGAAGAGTGAGGGAGTGAGTGGAGAGAGAATGTGGGGGAGAATCGAGAGAGAAAGAGACTGAGGGAGGGATGGTGCAATAAGGAATTTAAAAGTTAAACCCTATTCTCCTCCTCTCTTCCCAGGCTCTTTATGCCAAACCTGATACCTCTGAAAATCCCAGATGGAGAGAAAGTGGATTTTGATGTGAGGGATAACAATTCTTATTATAATTATTGGTAGTATAATTACCATTATTATTATTATTTTTATTATAATTATTGGTAGTATAATTACCATTATTATTGTTATTTTTTATTATAATTAGTGTAATTAGTAGTAGTAATATCATCACTATTATAATTATTATTAGGATTATGTGTGATCATATAAATCCTAATAGCATTAGTCCTTTTAATTGTGACTCTTTTATTGCCCCTCTCACCTCTGTCCCACCCCTTTTGCCACTGTTCCTGCCCCTTGCAGGACATTCACAGGAAGCGCATGGAGAAGGACCTCACAGAGCTCCAGACTCTGATCGAGGGTCATTTTGAGAGTCGAAAGAAGGAGGAAGAAGAACTGCTGGAACTGACTGAGCGCATGGTACAGAGACTGACACAGGGAACACTTGCAGGGGAGGCAGCACTGCCAGGATGAGGCACTACCAGTGATGGGGGCACTGCCAGGAAAGGAGGCACTGCCAGTTTGTGGGGTTGGGAGGCAATGCCAAGAGAGGGGGCACAGCAAAGGGATGGGGCACAGAAAGGGTCGTCGGCGCAGCTTGATCGAGGACACTCCAAGGCAAGGGGGCACAGCAAGGGTAGGAGTAACTACCAGGAAGGGGCACTGCCAGGGGAGTGGATGATCTGTGTATCTAATCTCAACTCCTCTCTTCCCCTCCTACTCTCCATCCCTCTTCCTTCTTCCCCCATCTCTCGCTCCCTCTTTATCTCTGTATGTCTCCTGCTCCCTTCCTCTCCATCTCTCTTTCATACTCTCTCTATTTTAGGAGAAGCGACGAGCAGAGAGAGCAGAGCAGCAGAGGATCCGGGCAGAGAGAGAGAAGGAGCGACAGGCCAGAATGGCTGTGAGTATCCCGTACAGCTCTGCGCTTGCTGCACTAGCACTATCAGCAGGAGTATCTCAGCACTCTCTCTCACCTCTCTCCCTGCAGGAGGAACGTGCCCGGAAGGAGGAGCAAGAGAATCGGAAGAGAGTGGAGGATGACGTCAGGAAGAAGAAAGCCTTCTCCAACATGCTGCACTTCGGTGGCTACCTACAGAAGGTATATACTTAAATACTGCTGTATACCTATAGTGATGCCATGCTCTGTATCCCCCATGCCAGTCCCAGACGTGCCAGGCTCTGTATCCCCTGTGCCAGTCCTAAAGGTACCAGGCTCTGTATCCCCTATGCCAGCCCTAGAGGTGCCAGGTTCTGTATTCATGTATCAGTTTTAGAGGTGCCAGGTCAATATCCGTGTACTAGCCCTAGAGGTGCCAGGTTCTGTATCCTCTTTTCAGACCTAGGAGGTGCCAGAATATGTATTCCTGCACCAGCCCTAGATGTGTCATGCTCTGTTTCCCTGTGCATGTCCTAGAGGTGCCAAGCTCTGTATCCCTGTGCATGCTCCAATTCCCTGTACCAACCCTAGAGATGCCAGGCTCGGTACACATGTGCATGCCCCAGAGGTGCCAGGCTCCAATTCCCTGTACCAGCCCTAGAGGTGCTAGGCTCTGTATACCCGTGCCAGCCTTAGAGGTGGCAGGCTCTGTATCCATGTTCCAGGCTGAGTGTTGTGTTCCTGCAGACGGAGAGGAGAGGAGGGAAGAAGCAGACAGAGCGAGAGAAGAAAAAAAAGATTCTGACGGAGAGAAGAAAACCACTAACTATACAGAACCTAAGTGAGGACAAACTGAGGTATATACTATATGTACATATATATATTAAATGTCTGCGTATAGTGTGTGTGTGTGTGTATGTGTATGCAATGTGTTGTATATAAACACACACCTGTAAATATGTGTGTGTGTGTGTGTGTTTGTGTTTGTGTGTGTGTATTAGTGGGTGTGTGTATCAGTGGGTACATATGAACTGGAGTTCTGCGTTGGTTTCAGTGGGCATATAGTGTATTGTGTGTGTGTATATATATAAATACAATATATATCCAACAAAACAACTGAATGCGGGGCAAGACCATGCCAGGACGCAAGAAGCAAAACCTGCGCAATGCTCCACACAGCGGGCACAATACAAATACCACACAGGAATCTGGAGTACAAAATCAGAGGAAGGTTAACCTGTTCCTCCAGCAATGTCGTGAACCTCATCATGTGCATGAAATGCCCAGGGGGATGCTACTACATAGGTGAGAGGGGACAGGGGCTAAACAAGAGAATGAATCTGCATCGCCACAGTGTCAAACGTGGAACAGGTGACAGTCTTGTTGGCGAACATTTCTCTGACTGGCCATAAGATGAACGATCTGAGGGTTGCCATACTCAAAGGTAATCTTAGAACACCGAAAGAGAGATGGTTGCATGAATACAAATGTATGCAACTGTTCAGGACACTTAGCAGTGGCCTAAACCGAGACTGAAGTTTCATGAGTCATTACTGACACAGGTGAACTCTCTTCCCATGAGTGCTAAAGGCCATGTCTATACATAATGCGCTATATGAATACACACACAGCAGTCTCCTGCACATACAAATATACAATGTAATTCGATCCCTATAGATCAATAGGGACCACATAGTATCTACACACACTTATAGTAATGCAACACCCTCTTACATTTCTACAATTACCCACACCACTATATACACGTCCACTCCACACACACCATTTGTAAAGCGCTGTATACTCTGGGTGCTTTACAAATTTATATTTACATACACACATACACACATACACACTCACTGTACATTCAGGCACCATTTAACACCTCAAGTCATAAAACGCATACTGTACAGGGGGGAGGGGTAAGCTTCAATCATGGATCACATTCCAGTATGCACTGTTTTAAAGTAAAAACCCTTTTTTGGCTTCATTCATTTTAACACCGCCGGAAGAGATCAGTGTGTCTCGAAAGCGCGCACAAATAAAATCATTTTGCTAGCCACAGAACGGTATCATCTATTAATTTTTTATTTTATACTATATTTATATGTAGATGTATCTGTACCGTGTTAGCCGAGCGTAATAATCAAAAATGAATATACGATACCGTTCTGTGGCTAACGAAATCTTTTATTTCTGCGAGCTTTCGAGATGCACTGAACTCTTCTTCCGGCGATGTTACAATGGATAAAGGACACAAGGGTTTAATACACCAGGGCTGGGATGTTTGCAGGGCTCGGTGCAGGGACATGTGCGGGCCTCAGTTGTTACTTTCATCATCGGCATTATCTGGCGGCATCTCCTCCTCCCGGCATCCCCCCCTGTATAGTCCAGTCATCATGGCTCTGCGACATCAAATGGTGTTGCATTGCCATGACAACAGGACGTCACGGCGCCATGAGGTGTCACGTCGTCATGGCAACGCGGCATCACAGGACGTCCTGGTGTCATAGCAATGTGACGCCACATGGTGTCGCGACGTCCCATTGTCATGGCAACACCACTGAACATCGTGGATCCATGATTACGGGATCATGCAGGGGGAGATGCCGGGATGAGATCAGATGTCACCGGAGAAGGTAGGAGAGTTACAGAGGCCCTGCACTCGCCCCCTGGCAATCAGTTTAATTGTCATGGGGGAGAGTGCGGGGCCTCTGTAACCGTGGGGATCGGTGCACCGATGGCATCGCCATCACGCCGGCCCTAACTTCACCTGACCAAGCTCAAATGAATCAGACACAGCACTGCAGAAAAACTGCTAAATATAGATATATTTTAGTCAAATACAATTTTTGGGGGTATTTGACTACGATACTATATATATATATAATATATAATATTTCCTGCAGTGCTGTGTCTGATTAATTTGATCTTGGTTTTGTGAAATATTTACTTTAGCTTATTTAATTAGTATACAGTGTTATCACTGTATAAGTGGGTGTATTGTATATATAGTGTGTGTGTATATATATATATATATATATATATATATTTATACACACATACACATACATATGTATACACACACTAGAAGCTTATCGTCTATATATAATATTTTGTATGCCTGCTTTTTGTGACGTGTGTGTACATGTATGTATGTATGTATATATATACACACAGAACAAAAACGTATATGCTTGTTCTAAAATATCTGGTAATTACATTATAAGATATAAAATTAAACCCAATGTAAGGTGAGATAGGTTGTAAATGCTGAAGATAGATAACAAAAATAATAGAAATGAGAGTGTGTGAATAACATAAAATACAGTGTTAAAATATACACACTATAATAATGAGAATATATTCACATGGAAAAAAGAAAAAAACAAAGTCAACATATGTGTCCATAAAAAATGAATGTGAATAAAAAATAGAAAATAAATAATCCAAAGCCGTGACTTCTCCGCAGCCTCTCAAAGGATGAACCACATCCAGGGTAATCTAGCAGAAAAAAGGAGAAGGAAGGCGTGTGCCACATTGCATAAATCTATGTGTATTTGTTCTCAAAAGTAGATAATTAAAAAGCACACTCACAAGTGTAGCTAAATGTAAGCATTTAGAGTCAGTCAATCTCTTACGAGATGATACTCATCTGGAACATCTCCTGCAGCTTCAGGAAACTCCGCATCAGATCTCCGAGGGTTGTGTAGAAACAAATGTAGCAGTCCTTATGCCTCCACAATCAGAGCAGGGCAATGAGATGAAATTGCAACTATGTTGCTATAAAGTGTCCTTAGTAAACTACTACCACGCTGGAAACTGACCAGGGGAAACTGATGTCGAAGTCACGTGTCTGTGATGAAACGCGTAGGGACCCATATGCTGAGACGTATTACGTCACTACGTCACCACGAGGAGTTAGTGTATCGAAACACTTACCGATTTTGAGCGTGGTAGTAGTCTTAAAGGTGGGACCCTCCTACCAGAGACCACCCAATGCAGAGGCGGATGCCATCGTGGACAGTCACGTTGCTGGATCAGCGGATCCCCATCATTATGTCGGCCGCACCGAGTACTGGAGTACTGAGCAGGTATCTCACAAAGTGCACCAACAACTCACAGGGTAGCGCTACTCCCACTCTCTTGGGTGGGCCTCTTGTAGTTTCCAAAACAAAATAAATACACAATAAATAAAATGACATTTACATAATAGTACAATACATTACACAGTAGACAATAAACCCATTGATTGTCACTATGATAAACTATACCCACAATGGGGACAAGGATTTTCCACAATGGCAATGAATGAACAACCTAAAAATAAAACTTCCAAAAATTTAAATACATTACAATAAAATAAAAACAAACATTTGCCAAAAAATGCATTGATTGTCACTGTGGTTATCTATACCCTCAAATGGGCATAGATAAACACATTGCCAGTGAATGGGCACGCTAAAAATAAATACACAATTAAATAAAACACAATCAATGTTTCTTACCTGTGCCGGGATGAGGATTCATCCTCCATCCATCCATCCAACTATGGCACCAACTCTTGCCCCACGATGCAATGATCCTCATCAGCAATGATGTGAAGAAGTCCATGATCCTCAGTTGCTTGCAGAGGAGGCTCAGGTGAGTAGATCTTCCTTCTTTTGTCTTTTCTGCTTCTATTCTTTCTTTTCTTCTTTAACAGGTCCAGGAGATGTTGATCTGCCGCCGCCTTAGGGTCAAATAAGACGTATTTGGAAGGCCTTTGACATCACATTTGACTGTCCAATGGTACATCCACCAATCCGATTGGCGGATATATCATGTGCTGGCATCCCTTTTTTATGATGTAACATCACTTTAATGGGAGGGAAGCTAGCCGATCAGGTATCATACAGTATGCTTCCCTCCCTTTAAAATGATGTTACTTCAGCAAAAAAATGAAAGTCATCACAAGGTATATCCACCAATCTTATTGGTGGATGTACCATGTGATGTCTTTCCTTTTTTGGAGTGATGTGACATCACGAAAAAGGGAGGGAGGCATGGTACCTGATTGGATGCCTCCCTCCCTTTTTGGTGACATCACATCATTGAAAAAAAAATGGAAGCCATCACATCGTGCATCCACCAATTGGATTGGTGGATGTACCATTGGACAGTCAAATGTGACGTCTCATTTGACCCCAAGGAGGCGGCGGATCAACATCTCCTGGACCTTTTAAAGACAAGAAAGAAGAAAAGAAAGAAGAGAAGCTCCTCTGTAAGCAACTGAGGATCATGGACTTCTTCACATTGCTGAGGATCATCGTGTGGTGGGGCAAGAGTTGGTGCTGTAGTTGGATGAGGAGCATAAATCTTCATCCCAGCAAAGCTAAGAAACACATTGAATGTATTATAATTAATTGTGTATTTTGTTTAGGGTGCTAGTCGACTGGCAATGTGTTTATACCCATTTGAGGATATACATAACCACAGTGACAATCAATGGGTTTATTGCCTACTTTGTAATGTATTGTACTGTTATGTAAATGTTATTTTATTGTATATTTATTTTGTTTTAAAAACAAATAGGCAAACGTGCAATTACTAGTGCTTTTGTCCATTTGTATGCGTGGTGGTGATGGTAGTGGGGAGGGGGTGGAGATGGGGATAGTTGCCCCAGAGAGGATGGTTGGGCGTCCTGGCTGGGTAGCAGGGAGGGGGGGCGGGGGGGGTTAACTCCGTAATTATGATAGCGGCTAATAACCACTAAGGTAATTAAGGGGTTAGTGGCCAGTAGTTGGTTATTTTATTTTAATGTTGCTGCCCACGGATGACGTAGAGGACCAGAGGGCCGAAGATGATGACAGCCTGCAACCTGGCAGGGGTAAGCACAACTTTAATTTACTACAGATGCAGCGGCCGTTATTGAAACACTTCACGCGGTGTATACCTCGGAATACCCATGTGATGGCGCGCGATGTCTTCCAACTGTAACGCCGTTAGACGCGAGTGCAGAAAATGGCATTTTAGTGTTCTGGCTTTTAAACACCTGAAAGTGACACCGTAGCACAGCACTGTACACATTACAATTCATTCATTTCATTGCATTTAATTGCACACAATCCATGAAATTCAAACAAAGTAACCACCTGTGCCTGGTGTGATTGGCGGCGTTAATGCCGCGTGGAGTACAGCAGCGCACACGAAAACGGCTCCGTGATTTGTTCGAATAACGGCCGCTGCACGTGTATATGCTGGCAAATGTTTTATTTTTAATGGGCAAATGCGCTATTTTCCAGATATGGACAATAGGCCTTTTGCCCATTACAGTGCGTGTTGTGGGGTAGTGGAGGGGTAGTATATATATTATAAACACACACTCTGTGGAAGACTAGAGTCTGTATCAGTGGAGGTATAGTATATAGTCTATTGTATACAGTGTTAATGTGTGTATGTGTTTGTATGTATATACATGGCAGAGGCTCAGGGTCTGTATCAGTTACACATATATATATATGCACAGGGCAGAAGCTCAGCGTCTGTATAATTGGATCTATCAGCTAGAGGCTGAAAAGTTTGATCATCAGGAAAAAATCAAGAAGCAGAAATACGAGGTGAGTGCGGTTTAGCTCCAGTATATACCAGTAACAAACTAGTATACAGCCTGTCCCACACTGCCCTCACTCTCAGTATATACCAGTAACAAACTAGTATACAGCCTGTCCCACACTGCCCTCACTCTCAGTATATACCAGTAACAAACTAGTATACAGCCTGTCCCACACTGCCCTCACTCTCAGTATATACCAGTAACAAACTAGTATACAGCCTGTCCCACACTGCCCTCACTCTCAGTATATACCAGTAACAAACTAGTATACAGCCTGTCCCACACTGCCCTCACTCTCAGTATATACCAGTAACAAACTAGTATACAGCCTGTCCCACACTGCCCTCACTCTCAGTATATACCAGTAACAAACTAGTATACAGCCTGTCCCACACTGCCCTCACTCTCAGTATATACCAGTAACAAACTAGTATACAGCCTGTCCCACACTGCCCTCACTCTCAGTATATACCAGTAACAAACTAGTATGCAGCCTGTCCCACACTGCCCTCACTCTCAGTATATACCAGTAACAAACTAGTATACAGCCTGTCCCACACTGCCCTCACTCTCAGTATATACCAGTAACAAACTAGTATGCAGCCTGTCCCACACTGCCCTCACTCTCAGTATATACCAGTAACAAACTAGTATACAGCCTGTCCCACACTGCCCTCACTCTCAGTATATACCAGTAACAAACTAGTATGCAGCCTGTCCCACACTGCCCTCACTCTCAGTATATACCAGTAACAAACTAGTATACAGCCTGTCCCACACTGCCCTCACTCTCAGTATATACCAGTAACAAACTAGTATACAGCCTGTCCCACACTGCCCTCACTCTCAGTATAAACCACTACACAGACTTTCTCCCAGTATAAAGGTTATATACCAGTATATACCAGCATACATACTGTATAGTGTACAGCCCTCACTCACAATGTATACCAGTATGCAAACTGGGGTTACCCCTCACTCACAATGTAAACCAGTATACAAAGTGGTCCAGCCTTCACTCCCAGTATAAATCTATATTGAGACAGGGATTTATCTTTACTCCCAGTATATAGACTGATCTAGCCCTCACTCCCAGTATAAAGACGGATCCAGCCCTCACTCCCAGTATATAGACTGATCTAGCCCTCACTCCCAGTATAAAGACGGATCCAGCCCTCACTCCCAGTATAAAGACTGATACAGCCCTCACTCCCAGTATAAAGACTGATCCACCCCTCACTCCTAGTATAAAGATCTAGCCCTCACTCCCAATATAAAAACTGATCCAGCCCTCACTCCCAGTATAAAGACTGATCTAGCCCTCACTCCCAATATAAAAAACTGATCCACCCCTCACTCCCAGTATAAAAACTGATCCAGTCCTCACTCCCAATATAAAAAACTGATCCAGCCCTCACTCCCAGTATAAAAACTGATCCAGTCCTCACTCCCAGTATAACAACAGATCCAGCCCCCACTCCCAATATAAAGACAGATCCAGCCCCCACTCCCAATATAAAGACTGATTCAGCCCTCACTGCCAATATAAAGACTGATCCAGCCCTCACTGCCAATATAAAGACTGATCCAGCCCTCACTTCCAATATAAAGACTGATCCAGCCCTCACTTCCAATATAAAGACTTATCCAGCCCTCACTCCCAATATACAGACTGAACCAGTCCTCACTCCCATTATACAAACTGATCCAGTCCTCACTCCCAGTTTAAAGCAATATAACGACTAGGCCAAGTTACACAAAATTGTCTCTGTCTCTTTCAGATTAATGTCCTGCGGAATCGAGTCACTGACCACCAGAAGCTGTAAGAGACTCTGAAACACTCCCCCCACCCCCCTCCCAACAAATTACACCCTCAGGCTAATTACTCCTCCACAGGAGTAATAACCCCTGAGTAATTACCCCTTCCCTGACTAACTCACTTTGTTACCCCAGCTACTTAACATACACCCTGTTACCTCACCAAACAGTATGCACCACTAAGTCTTCTCTCGCTCTCCCTTCACCTGCCCTTCGCAGCACTTGATCTGCCCCTTAGTTAGTACACCCCAATGTAATTTTCCCCATGTCAGTTACAGTACATATAGTCTGGTATCAGAGTAATGTGCCTAATTTCTCTCTTCCCCTCTTTATTTCTCCCATCCTCCTTCTCCCTCTCGCTGTCCTCCCTGTGCAGTAAGAGGTGAGTCTCTGGTACACGTTTGCAGTCACTGTAAACTGCACTGTAACACCCAGAACAATAAGCACAGCATATAAACATATAGGACTGTATACAGCACAGTATATGCACATTATAGCACAGTATATATGATGTTATACAGCACCATATTTACATATATAGCACTGTACTGTACATGGGACACTATACAGCACATTATGAAAATATACAACCGTAAACAGCATGGTATATAAGACCATATATAGCACGGTATACAAATCAATATAGAGTACTGTGTATGGGGCAGTATACAACACCATATATAAATATATAGCACAGTATATAGGACCGTGCACAACAGTCTATAAATATATAGCACTATATATAGGACAATATACAGCACAGTGTATAAAAATATAGTGCTGTATATAAATGTATAGCACAGTATATCTCCTGGTATGCAGAACAGTATATAGGTCAGTACACAACACAGTATTTGAATATATACAGACAGTCCTCGGTTATCCAACAGAATCCGTTCTGGAAGTAGCGTTGGATAGTGAAACCGTTGTAAAGTGAGTCCCATGTTAATCAGTGGCGGTGAGCGCTGGATAACGCATTCCGGCGTCGAAAAACGGCCCTTAGGGTTGCATTGTAAAGCGTTGGATATGCCATTCGTTGTAAAGTGAAACGTTGGATAGCGAGGACTAGCTGTAGAGTGGAATGCCGCTTGATATAACGGACAGTATACAGCAAAGTATATAAATATTGAACACCGTATACAGGACAGCATACAAGCCCATTATATGAATGTAGAGCTCAGTATATACCTCAGTATATAGTACAGTACAAGATACATAGAGCAGTATACAGGAGAGTATACAGCACAGTATATAGCTAGGTATACAGTTCAGTAACCTACACAGTTTTACGTTTTAACCAAAAAACATCACTGATTCATCATCATAAAATCAGAAATTTAAGCATAATTTCCACCTCTTGTAGCACAGCCACAGGTTGGATACAAAGGCAACACATGGGAATCCCCAAGTAGTACAGTATACAGCACAGCATATACTGTAAATATATAGCACGGTGTATAGAGTAAATATATAGCACATTATACAGCTTTGTATCTAGCACAGTATACAACACAGTATATAAATAGATAGCACAATATATAGGACAGTGTACAGTGCAGGTTATAAATATGTAGCACACTGTATAGAACTGTATATAAATAGCATGAGTACAGTAAATAAATCTATAGCATAGTATATAAATATATAGCACAGTATATAAATAGCCCAATATATAAATACAGTAAAGTATAAGCACAATATATACAATATTAGCACACTATAGAGGGCAGTATACAGCCCAGTGTATATACGCAATATATAAATATATATCACAGTAAATTAATATACAACACAGTATATAGCACAGTATATTCATATATAGAATGGTATATAAATGTATTGCACAATATGTAAGCACAGTATATAAATATATAGCACTAGCACACATGGCTATATAGAACTGTATATAGCACAGCATATACTACAGTATATAAGTATACAGTATAGTATATACATCACAGTACAGTATATAAATATATAGCACAGTGTATGAATATATAGAATAGTAAATAGTTCAATATATAGCACAGTACATAACTACACAGCACAATATATAAATACATAGAACATTATACTGCACTGTATATATGCACATATAGCACAGTATATAAATATGTACCGCAGTACATAGCACCAAATATGAATATAAAAAAAATACAGCTCAGTATATAAAAACATATAACAGTATGCAGCTCGGTATATAGTATAATATATAACATGCTATATAAATATGTAGGACAGTATACAGAACAGTATATATGTATATAGGACAGAATACAGCACACAACTTTGGCCCTACTCAGAGGAATCCTTCCAAATTAACTGAACCACTCTCCCTTAACCAACCGCATCCACACCCAATGAAGACACAAGACATTGAAATGGGACGGGAAAAGGCCACAGCATTTATTAACCACATTTTAAACTATTTCATACAACAATAGTGGGCTTGCCGGGCTAGGCCCGACCAAAGCCGAGCCCACACATACCATGTTTCCCGCGCAATCGCCACCTGCCAACCTAGCCAAGTGGAACCCAACCATAACTCAGGAACTGTGTGAATAAACAAGGGAGAGGAGGAACACTTTAGGCTAACCAGCCCACCCGGGAACTGTCCGAGCAAACAAGGGAGGGGAGGAACACTTCAGGCTAACCAGCCCACCCGGGAACTGTCCGAGCAAACAAGGGAGGGGAGGAACACTTCAGGCTAACCAGCCCACCCGGGAACTGTCCGAGCAAACAAGGGAGGGGAGGAACACTTCAGGCTAACCAGCCCACCCGGGAACTGTCCGAGCAAACAAGGGAGGGGAGGAACACTTCAGGCTAACCAGCCCACCCGGGAACTGTCCGAGCAAACAAGGGAGGGGAGGAACACTTCAGGCTAACTAGCCCACCCAGGAACTGTCCGAGCAAACAAGGGAGGGGAGGAACACTTCAGGCTAACCAGCCCACCTGGGAACTGTCCGAGCAAACAAGGGAGGGGAGGAACACTTCAGGCTAACCAGCCCATCTGGGAACTGTCCGAGCAAACAAGGGAGGGGAGGAACACTTCAGGCTAACCAGCCCATCTGGGAACTGACCGAGCAAACAAGGGAGGGGAGGAACACTTCAGGCTAACCAGCCCACCCGGGAACTGTCCGAGCAAACAAGGGAGGGGAGGAACACTTCAGGCTAACCAGCCCATCTGGGAACTGTCCGAGCAAACAAGGGAGGGGAGGAACACTTCAGGCTAACCAGCCCACCAGGGAACTGACCGAGCAAACAAGGGAGAGGAGGAACACTTCAGGCTAAGCAGCCCACCCAGGAACTGTCCGAGCAAACAAGGGAGGGGAGGAACACTTCAGGCTAACCAGCCCACCCGGGAACTGTCCGAGCAAACAAGGGAGGGGAGGAACACTTCAGGCTAACCAGCCCACCTGGGAACTGTCCGAGCAAAGAAGGGAGGGGAGGAACACTTCAGACTAACCAGCCCACCCGGGAACTGTCCGAGCAAACAAGGGAGGGGAGGAACACTTCAGGCTAACCAGCCCACCCGGGAACTGTCCGAGCAAACAAGGGAGGGGAGGAACACTTCAGGCTAACCAGCCCACCCGGGAACTGTCCGAGCAAACAAGGGAGGGGAGGAACACTTCAGGCTAACTAGCCCACCCAGGAACTGTCCGAGCAAACAAGGGAGGGGAGGAACACTTCAGGCTAACCAGCCCATTAGGCTTAGATCCCACTGAGCTTGGAGTAGAGAAAACTGCTGCAACAGGCCAATGGCACTGCACTGTTGCAGCCATTTTCTTTACTCCAGATTTCCTATGGTGTGCAACTGGCAGGTTGGCACCAACGGTTTTGCACGGGAAACTAGATCGACAACCACGTGAGTATCTGACATCCTGTGAGTGTGCTAGGTGAATTTTCTATATCCCACTGAGCTTAACTTAAGCCTTACTGGCCTGCCTGGCAAAACCCCACCACCCCATCTCCCCCGAGACCGCAACTGTGCAAAAAAGGCAGTGATCAGTCTGGAATCGATCCACCCCCCACTTCACCAAATGAATATGGGAAATTGGACTCGGGACACTATATATATATATATATATATATATATATATATATATATATATGTGTGTGTGTGTGTGTATATGTGTATGTCTGTATATGCATGTATAACCAAGACCATCCACGATGACCCTTTACCCCACCGCCAACTATAGAGAGGGAGTCCACCAAGGTAAGTTCCCACCACAGCCATATCCCCTTTTAAGCCCTTTCTCTTGTCACTAAGCTCCCCCCCCCCCCCCCCCGCAATTGTCACGGTACCGTCCCCTAATGCTTGCCCAAAACATACTCCCAGCCACATTAACCCTATACTAGGCCAAAGTCATGGGCTCCTTGCCTGATGCTTCAGGGGCTTCTCTATATACCCACAATATATAGCAGTTTATACATATATAACAAAGTGCATAACAGAGTATATAATTATATAGCACAGTATACACGCCAGTGCTAATGGGCCAAGTGTTTTCTCACATCTTCTCTTCACAGCTCCAAGGGTCCCAAAGCTGGTAAGGGGATTCTGGGAGGAAGGTGGAAGTGAGAGGAGGCGGAGAGCTGCACCGAAACTGCTCACCATCTGCACTGTGCTGGTGTACACACAATCTGTGGTCACAACTAGGAGGCGCCAATGGGTAGTTTAAAGATGGCAGCCTCCATGTAAACACATATACTGTATACACACACTCCAGAACACAAACATGAATACTGTACGTACATATAGATAATACACATGATAAAGCCTGACTCCTGCAAGCAGGAGCAGGGGGGTCTGTGAGTCTCCTCTCTGTGTGTGTGTTAATAAAGACAACTTTTAAGTAATGAGCAATTGTAATTTGTATTTTGGGGAAAGAGGAATGTGGCTAGATAAACACAGATGGACAGATTTCAGATATATCAATACACTGGATAGATAAACACATACTGTAAATACGCAAGAATAGATACACCCAGACACTGGATGATAGATGACAGATATAGATACACAGATCGATGAATAAACATAAATGCACTAAATTATTGATACACTTACATTATAGGGGTTATTGATGAGATGGTGAACACTGGTAGATTATAGGTAGATTAATACATGCATAGGAGGGGTTATTGATGAGATGGATAGATGAACACTGATAGATAATAGGTAGATGTTAACATGCATACACTAGGTTATTGACGAGATGGATAGATAAACACTGATAGCTTATAGGTAGATGAATACATCATGCATATACAGGGTTATTGATTAAGTGGATAGATGAATGCTGATAGATTATAGGTAGATGATTACATGCATACACAGGGTTATTGATTAGATGGATAGAGGAACACTGATAAATTATAGGTTGATGATTACATACATACACAGGGTTATAGATGAGATGGAAAGATAGATGAACACTGATAGATTATAGATAGATGATTACATGAATACACAGGGTTATTGATGAGAAGGATAGATTAACACTGATAGATTATAGGTAGATAAATACATCATGCATATACAGGGTTATTGATTACATGGATAGATGAATGCTGATAGATTATACAGATGATTACATGAATACACGGTTATTGATTAGATACATAGATAGATGAATGCTGATAGATTCTAGGTAGATGATTACATGCATACACTGGGTTATTGATGATAAGGATAGATTAACACTGATAGATTATAGGTAGATGATTACATGAACACACTGGGTTATTGATGAGATGCATAGATAGATGAACACGGATAGATTATAGGTAGATGTATACATGCACACACAGGGTTATAGATGAGGATAGATGAACACTGATAGATTATGGTTAGAGGAATACATGCATACACTGGGTTATTGATGAGAAAGATAGATGAACACTGATAGATTATAGGTAGATAACATGCATACACAGGGTTATTGATGAGATGCAGAGATAGATGAACCCTGATAAATTATAGGTAGATGATTACATGCATACACAGGGTTATTGATGAGATGCAAAAATAGATGAACACTGATAGATGATTACATGCACACACCGGGTTATTGATGATAAGGATAGATTAACACTGATAGATTATAGACAGATGATTACATACATACACTGGGTTATTGATGAGATGGATAGATGAACACTGATAGTTTATAGGTAGATCATTACATGCACACACCGGGTTATAGATGAGATGGATAGATAAATGAACTATATTACTCGTGGCCCTTATACTCTCTAATTTATTTTCTGATCTAACCCCTTTGGGAAACTGGTGAAGAGCCCCTGCAGTAGATAGACAGAAATAGATAGATAGACAGAGATAGATAGATAGATAGATGACATGGAAAGGAGATAAAGAAGCAGCCTGTTTGCTGCCAGACATTTAAGGTTGGAAGTGGAGTTAAGACCGGACTGCACTCCAGCAGCAGGGTGACCTCATTGGGAGTTGGGATTGATGCCTCAACTAAGGACCTGGTAGGATCTGAAATTGATTTCAGAATGGAGTTGATTCCCAGGAATGTGTGTTTGTTTGCATGTGGAGCGGTAACATGTACATCTCGCTCTTTGTCACATTCCTGAGTGACTTCATTTCACTTAATATTTGTGCATAATCATACTGGATTGTTTCATCGTAATAAACTTTTATGTGACACCAGCTGCATTCATTCTTCAGAGTGACCTTGTTTACTGCTGATAGAAAGACAGATAATAACCTATAGACACACATCTCTTTATTAATTTTTATTGAGTATTTGAACAGAGCGATGCTGGTGTACACAGTGCTGTGCACTGAGATGCCGGCGCACACGGTGCTGTGCATATTGTTCCCCTTTACGCTGTGCACTGAGATGCCAGGCACACAGTGCTGTACATTACAATGCTGGTGTATACGGTGCAATGTATTGCGATGCCAGTGTACACAGTGCTGTACATTGCGATGCCAGTGTACACAGTGCTGTATATTGTGATGCCGGTGTACACAGTGCTGAGCTTTGCAATGCTGATGTATACGGTGCGATGCTTTGCAATGCTGGTGTATATGGTGCGGTGCATTGTGATGCCTGTGTATTCAGTGCTGTGCATTGTGATGCCTGTGTATGCGGTGCTGTGCATTGTGATGCCAGTATACGCGGTGCTGTGCAGAGGGATCTTGGAGAGCTTACAATTTAATGTTTGTATTTGAGACAAGCAAAGAAAGGTACTTTATTCCCATCTCTGTAAGTGTGTGTGTGTGTGTGTGTGTGTGTGTGTGTGTGTGTGTGTGTGTGTGTGTGTGTGTGTGTGTGTGTGTGTGTGTGTGTTGGGTTTCAATAATGGTGAAGCAGTTTAATAAGCAAACAATCAACGTTTTGGTTACCTTGGGACCTTTATCTATCTTACTTCATCTTGATAAAGATCCTTTGGGGACCGAAACGTTAAAAGTTTGTTTATTAAATTGTCACTAATCAAATCCCGTGAGGGCTGGCCTTCTTACCTAATAATATATATATATATATATACACACACATACACACACACAGTACATAGACATCGCAAGTGCAGATATAGCCAGACTTTACAGGCTGTAAAAGCTGCGCTGCCTGTAGGGGGAACATCCTGCCAAATCGGACCTCACACAGAGAATTTCTCGCTGCCGGGGAAGCAGCAGGATCCGGACTATTGGTTCCCCTGGCACTGAGAACACTCAGGCTGGCTACATCTGTACAACTTTTGGTACACCTTACCCTCCCTGCACACGCGGCTGCCCCCATCCTGCACTTACATGCGAGCCTTGCAAGAACTTTGCTTCAGGGGACAGATTCCACTCTGCTGAATCCTATTCTAGCTGCCTGTCTCCCACCCACTATACCACATTGAACACCGCAGGGTCCTCACCAAAGATGAAAAGAATAAATCCCATGAAGCTGGGGCTATCTTTGCATTATTCTTGCTTAATATATGTTTATATGCTCTCCATTGCTGGGACACCCTGCACCCATAATGTGTTCCTAATGTATATAAACTGCCTAGATTGTTAGCTCCGCATGCTAGAGCCCCCCCCCCCCCTCTCATACTGTCTCCCCATATACATTTAATATTGCCAGCGTTTTATAAAAAAATAATACTAAGAGCCTCTCCTTTTAAACAAACAAACGGGCACATTATTTAGGCGGCTAATTGGGAAGTATAATGACCCCGTCTGACAAAGAAGGGGTTAAAGCTAGAAGCTAGAAAGTACCACCCCCTCCCCCCCCCCAAATATCCTGCACCCCGAAGAGTCAGATAAAGAAGCTATATACATATCATGAGTATTTCAGCCCCATGTTAAGGCAGTTATTAAAGTAGATTGCAAATGTTTTGCTATAGGGCACCTCAGGGATTGGGTAATCGTCTGGGTGTGTCCTGTTTAATTTTTTTGGGAGGGGTAACAGGGGGAGTGGGGTTATAACGGGATAGTCCCTGGTGGTAACCCAGGTCCAGAGGTGAAGAGTGACATTAAAAACATTACAAAAAATGATCATCCTAAAATCCGGGATTTCTACAGTGTCCTAACAATTTGCAGGTTATATTCTTCACTCCCCCCACAAAATAATCCCCCCCCCCCATTTCCCCCATTCTGACGGGCACAGGTTCGTATTGATTTGAAGTAAGAGAAGGAGGTGAAGTGCAAAGGGCCGGAGTCTCCGAACGGAGGATGGGAGAAGGGTTTGGAATCTGCAGGAGAGAAGAATTAAAGTCACGTTAGGAATTTTGTAGAGCAAAGACAACCCCTGAGACAGGATTCTGGGTAATGTGCCACTGTGCACATTTTAACTGGACAACTGGTTTCACTCTATGGATTCTCATTGCTGCACACTCTGCTACACTGAATCCTCTTCGCATGCACATGCACTGCTGCTCTCCTTTCATGCGATCCGTTATACATGTCAACCTTACAATAACGTTGCTTCAGTGATAGGATTCCACTTCTATCACTAAGCTAACTCCTATTCTACCTACCTGCCTCCCACCCTGCATCCCACTTCAAGCACAAGTTGTGTAACGTAGCAGGAGAGACATGGTGGATCCATGGTTAAGAAGGTAAAAAGTGTTGCGCCTAGTGTGGTCATTACCCACAAACCTTGTATCTAAGTGCTCTGTGACGTGACTGGTGTTTGGGGACCAGTGAATAACATGCAAATACACTCAGCAAGTCCCTTTAAACTAAATTAAAGGAAAAGAATGTTCAGTCCGCACTCTTGCTTCCTATGAATGTAGAAAATTAATTCCTCTCCTTCCTCTTGCAGCTCCTGTGATTTGAAGTGTCTCCCCTCACTCCAAAGAAGGATCCCGGCGGAGAACTCCGTCGGCAAAACCAGGCAACCAAGAAAAAAAGCACAGGTGCGCACCGAGGTAAGGGTATAATAATGTAATATAACAACAATAATGTAAAAACTTACATATAATTAAAACTTAGTTCATCTCCAAGTCTGAATGATATTCTCATCTGTTAGGCTCCACTCTAGAACAGGCAGGGGGGGTGGGGGGGCGGCGAATCCAATTCCTTACAGGTATCAGTGCCGCGCGCTGGGGCTGGCTCTGTAGCACTCACTACAGTCTCACCTCCGTGTGTATCGGCGTGGTGTGTGAGGAAGTGCGCATGGGTGGAAAAGAAGCCCCCTATAGCCGTCCGTGGATGCCTGTCCGTTTGAGTAATCGCGACCGGAATGAAAACACTTGAGTGTATGCCAGCCACCAAGATTAAGGTAAGCTGGTTACACAATTCGCGACGCGTTTCGTATAACTGGTATACTTCATACCAGTTATTCCAGTTATACGAAATGCGTCGCAAATTGTGTAACCAGTTTACCTTAATCTTGGTGGCTGGCATACACTCAAGTGTTTTCATTCCGGTCGCGATTACTCAAACGGACAGGCATCCACGGACGGCTATAGGGGGCTTCTTTTCCACCCATGCGCACTTCCTCACACACCTCGCCGATACACACGGAGGTGAGACTGTAGTGAGTGCTACAGAGCCAGCCCCAGCGCGCGGGACTGATACCTGTAAGGAATTGGATTCGGCCCCCCCACCCTGCCTGTTCTACAGTGGAGCCTAACAGATGAGATTATCATTCAGACCTGGAGATGAACTAAGTTTTAATTATATGTAAGTTTTTACATTATTGTTGTTATATTACATTATTATACCCTTACCTCGGTGCGCACCTGTGCTTTTTTTGTTTTTTTCCTAAATTAAAAGGAAACGTTGAGAGCCAGCAGAGTCAGCTTGTTGCGGGTAGCAGAGTCAGCTCGTTGCGGGTAGCAGAGTCAGCTCGTTGCGGGTAGCAGAGTCAGTGTGTTAGGCATAGCAGAGTCCACGCGTTAGAACTAGCAAAGTCTGCATTTTAAAAGTAGCAGAGTCTGCATATTAGGAGTGCTGGGTACAAGACATCCTTTCTCACCTAAAAAAAATCTTTTCATTGGATGAGGTCTTAGAAGACTTTTGACACTGTATTCCGGAGAGCAGAGCTTGCTAAGGATCCCATCAAGCTCTTGTCCAGACCTTGCTGTGGGGGTGAAGTAGTAAGACAAGATGATACAGTCAGAAAGGAGCAATGTCTTTCCCCCGCAGGGTAACACATGGACACAGACAGAAGGGACCAATGGAACATGGAGTCTATCCCTCCCCCCACCAGTGACACAGATATAAGGGAGCTATGGGACATGGAGTCTGTCCCCCACGTAGGATAACAAGGTCAATGTGGCACAGTGTCTGTCTTACCTGTTTGAGGAGTCCTTGCAGTTCCTTCTGGGCCCACATGTCCGTTAGGAAGAGACGAGCAGCGTCTGCTATCTTGGGGGAGGCTCTGGAAGAGAGGAGCGGGATGCGGGGGTATTAAGAGGAATTCTAAACACAGCATGAATCGATATATATATCCTCAGGAGGACATGTGCAGTACAATTCAGGAATATATTCAACCCTATAACCATACAGCGCCAGCCAGACTTATTAAGGACTACTGGAGAGCCACTCATTTGAATGCTCTGATCCCAAACTCAGTAAGATGTAACAATTTAAAAGACTATAAGGTCTTCCAGATCTCATCTCAGTTCTGGCCTAAAGAAGAGCAACTTATCCCAATAAATTAAGGGAGGCTTGAAGTGTGTCAGTGGGGCAGGAGACACTCACCCGCTCTTGCACATGTTGACTAGGTTGCTGACTAGGTTGCTGGAGACGTTCTGCTTGGCGAGCTGAGGATCAGCCATGACAAGGTTCCTCATGGTGTGGCAGGCAGAGGATAGGATGTCGTCAGAGTTTGTCGCATTCCCAGTGGTTTTGGATAGGAGGTTGGACACACCTGGAAGCACTTCTGTACCTGTGGTCAGGGGGGAGTAAGAGGGTGAGAGAGAGGGAGTGAAAGAAAAAGGAGGCGGGAGAGAGAAAGTGGGAATAGGCACACAGACTGGAGTATGTGCAGTGCGCACTTACCCATGCTCTTGTGCAGAGCCGGGTGACGAGACATATTGCTGAGCAGGGAGGTTCCCGTCTTCACCACATCAGAGTTTGAGGACTCAAGCAGTTTGGTGACCTGGGGAAGTCCCTTCTCCTTTAGCCCTATAACTTGACTCATTCCATTGGACATCTGAGGAGAGACACACGTGGTGTGACAAACTCTAGTGAGTGAGACTGCCCCCCAATGAGTAAGACTGTCCTCCAATGAGAGAGGCTGCTCCCCAATGAGAAAGACTGCCCCCCAATGAGAGAGTGACCCCTTAGTGAGTAACACCGTTCCCTCACCATTCCCTTGCTGGCAGTCAGGTTTTGCAGAGCTCCAGCACACGCCTCCAGTGTTGATTCCTTCTTACTCTTCTGCAGAATGTCCAGGTAAGTCCGCACTGCACTGGAGTGAGACAGGAGTTCATGGCCCTTGGGGTTAGAGTCCTCCACTGGGAGGGGCAACTCAAAGTTATTATTCTACAGGAGAAAAGGAGGGAGAGAGGGGAGGGGGAGAGAAAGGGTGAAAGAAATGATATATTAGTAATATGAAAATTATAACACAAAAACATTAACCAGAACAAACTATAGAAAAAGTCAGCCCAATGATAAGAATAATTAATAAAAAATAATATTCATATGAGATATGCTGCTGTTTGACCCGAAAGCCTTCCCCAGTCTGAAAGATACATTCTGATTATAGAAAAAATTGAAAACGTGGAAAATAGAAACCACTGTATTATATATATATATATATATATATATATATATATATATATATAGACAACTACCCTGAGGAAGGTCCTACAAGGACCGAAACATTGGTCTTGTTTGTGCTGTACCATCTGAATACAGGTTTTTTTTGTTGCCATTTATCCTTGAGTGCTGTCCTTTGTCTTCCCTTGCTAGGGATCTCTCTCTCTCTCTCTCTCTCTCTCTCTCTCTCTCTCTCTCTCTCTCTCTCTCTCTCTCTCTCTCTCTCTCTCTCTCTCTCTCTCTCTCTCGATCGTATTAGGATTTGCGATGTAATTTCATAATGTGATGTCATATGGATGTGTGATACCATGTGATGTAACTAGGACATGTGATGTCACCTGTGTGATGTCACATGGATATATGAGGTCAGTTACCTGTTCGTGATGTCACCCGTGTGTGCAATTTCATCAGGACACGTGATGTCACATGTGTGTATGTGTTTGATGTCATTACGATGCATGTGTGATGTCATTAGGACACTTGATGTGCATTGTTAGTCTGAGGCTCAGTGAGAGGCTGCAGCATGCTGGGATTCACCTGCAGTTTATCGCTCTTATTGCTGAAGCAGCCAGTGGATGTCTTGTCCGTCTGCTGGTTGCGGGACATTTGCTCATTCAGCTGGGTGTATTTATTGGGCACTTCGGAGTCCAAGTGGTAAGAGAGATTGTGCAGGATACAGGCACAGTTTTCCACTGACTGAATGAGAGGGAGAGAGGGTGCAGTGTGTTAAGATTATTTTGAGAAAGGCTGCAGTGTGCAGAGATTACAGGGAGAAAGGCTGCAGTGTGTAGAGATTACTGAAAGAAAGGCTGCAGGGTGCAGAGATTACAGGGAGAAAGGCTGCAGTGTGTAGAGATTACTGAAAGAAATGCTGCAGTGTGCAGAGAATACTGAAAGAAAGGCTGCAGAGTGCAGAGATTACAGGGAGAAAGGTTGCAGTGTGCAGAGATTACAGGGAGAAAGGCTGCAGTGTGCAGAGATTACAGGGAGAAAGGCTGCAGTGTGCAGAGACTACAGGGAGAAAGGCTGCAGTGTGCAGAGATTACAGGGAGAAAGGCTGCAGTATGCAGAGATTACTGTGAGAAAAACTGCAGTGTGCAGAGATGTAGTAGTGGTCACCTTGTCATCAGTCTCGTCACAGGCCACACGTTGCTTAATATAATGCATCAGGGAATCCACAAGCCCTGGGCAGTTGCGCATGGTTTTACGGCCAATTTCTGCAGAGCTAAGATTCCTGAGAAAGGGAGAGGGAAATGGTGACAGCAGAGTTACGTGGTGACAGACACAGGGGACTGCAAGTTGATACAGTAACACAGAGGGGACAGGAGAGTGACACAGTGATACAGACACAATGACACAGACATAGGGGACAGCAAAGTGACACAGACACAGGAGACAGCAGAGTGACACAGTGACACAGACACAAAGGACAGCAGAGTGATTCAATGATACAGACACAATGACACAGACATAGGGGACAGCAAAGTGACACAGACACAGGAGACAGCAGAGAGACACAGTGACACAGACACAAAGGACAGCAGAGTGATTCAATGATACAGACACAATGACACAGACATAGGGGACAGCAGAGTGACACAGACACAGGAGACAGCAGAGTGACAAAGTGACAGACACAGGAGACAGCAGAGTGACAAAGTGACAGACACAGGGGACAGCAGAGTGACAGAGTGACAAAGACACAATGGACAGCCGAGTGACACAGACTCACAGACACAGGAGACAGCAGAGTGTCACAGTGACACAGACACAATGGACAACAGAGTTACACAATGACAGACACAGGGGACAGCAGAGTGACACAGTGACACCGACACAGGGGACAGCTAAGTGACACAGGAGACAGTAGAGTGACACAGTGACACAGACACAGACAACAGCAGAGTGACACAGACACAGACAACAGCAGAGTGACACAGTGACACAGACACAATGGACAGCAGAGTGACACAGTGACACAGTGACACAAGGGACAGCAGAGAACACAGTGACACAGACACAAGGGACAGCAGAGGGACACAGACACACAGAACCGCTGAGGGACACTGTGACACAGACACTAGGCTGCGGCCCCAGTGTGTGCGGCGGTGTGCCTGGCGGCGCTCGTTCCCGGCAGCAGTGCAACTTGGTGGACTCCAGGCACCGTACGACGGGAGGCGTGGTGGGGGCGCGGCCATGACGTCATGCGGCTGGTTCGCACCCTCATTGGCTGAATCGCCACCATGACGTGGCCAGCGCTCCATCGCCACTACCAAAGACAAAATCCCTGTCTTTGCTAAATGTGGTCACACATCACGCATTTTGCCGGGGCGCACAGGAGCTACTGGGGCCAGCCCCATAGAGGGCCTTTCCTTGTGTGCGCCGTGCACGCCCTCGCAGCCGCGGTCTCTGGGGACCTAGCCCTAGAGACTGCAAGGGGACACGATATCATAGACAAAGGGGACCACAGGGGGATATGGTGACACAGACACAAAGAATCACTGGGGTACACTAACTCAGATACAAAGGACTGCAAGGGGATTCTGTGACAAAGACAAGGGATCGCAAAGGGACACAGTGACACAGACAGCGGGGATTACATGGGGTCACTGTGACACCGACATAGAAAACCTCAGGGGGACATGGTGACACAGACATAAAGTATAGCACATGGACACATTGACACAATTAGAGAAAATACTGGGGGACACTGTGACAGACACAAGGGACAGCAGGGGGATATGGTGACAGACAATGGGGACCACAGGGGGGGGGCATAACTCAGATACAACAGACTGTAGGGATACATGGTGACAAGGAACTGCCAGGTGATATGGTGACAGAAAGAAGTGACCACAGGGGACGTTATAACACAAACAGGGGCCACAGTGATACAGACATAGGGATCTGTCTGTCCCCCTACAGTGTGACACAGTGACGTCTCACCTTAAGCACCCGGTAGCATTGAAGAAGACCTCAGGGTCTATCCCGCTCCTCTGAGTGGACGAGGAATTCTGAGACCAGCCAGAATACGGGATAACGACGCACTCGTTAAGAACGGGGAGAGCGTCCTTAACCAGCTCCTCCTTCAGCTGGTCCGTAGAGGACAAGTTCCAGAGCAGGCCTGGGAAGCACAGGGTTCGACAAAAGTCAGACCTGCCATCTTTAAAACTCCCGGCTAGACATCCTCCAATCCCACTGACACATCATTTATAAAACTCTGATGTGTGAGAAGCCTTCTTATCCCATCAGATGACTGCCACTGACCCTATTAACTGATAGGAATCCATGCATTAGCCTATTCAAGTCTTGTGCCCCTCCCCCCTCCCCCCTCCCCCACCCCTCTCCCTTCTTGCCCCTGACCTGTGAGTTGTTTCTGGGTCTCAGAGTTTGGGGTTTTTGCCAGCAGGGAGACGACTTTCTGCACGCCTCCCTTCCTGCTCGTCTCGATCTTATTTGCGGTGTTCTTGAAGACCAGGTTTCTCAGGGCTCCAGCTGCCGCCTGCTGTACATTCTGATTGGGGCTCGAGAGGAGTTCGATGAGCTTACTGATCCCGTCATGGTGGTACACCTGCAAGAGAGAGAGAGAGTGAGGGGGGAGAGGAAGGGAGAGGGAAGGGGTGAGAGAGAAAGAGATGGGGAGAGGAGGTGAGAGAGATGAGGGAAGGGGAGAGAGGGGGGGAAGAGGAATGGAGAGGGAAGGGGTGAGAGAGAAAGAGATGGGGAGAGGAGGTGAGAGAGATGAGGGAAGGGGAGAGAGGGAAGGGGTGAGAGAGAAAGAGATGGGGAGAGGAGGTGATAGAGATGGGGGGAAGGGGAGAGAGAGGGGGGGAAGAAATGTCACATGTCCACAGAAAGTGACAGATGTCACAATGTCATGCCTGTCCCCAAATCACCCACCTTCTGTTTTGTGTCTCTTCCTTTCTATAAACTTTTTCAGTGTATTACTTTGGCACAACATGTAAATGTCTTGCTAATAAAAATATCCTTGAACTTGAGAGAGAGAAAGAGAAGGAGAGGGGAGAGCATGACCAAGGGAGAGGGGAAAGTGAGAAAGGGGAGACATAGAGAGAGTGTGAGACAGAGGAAGGAAGAGATGGGTAAAGGAAAGAGAGGGAGGGACAGAGAGAGAGAGAAGGAGAGAGAAAGAGTAAGTAAGAGGAGGAAAGAGAAGGTGGGACAGTATGTGTATATCAAACATGTACTTTCTAAGGAGTGGTGCCCGAAATTGTACTCCGTATTCAAGGTGTAGTCTTACTAATGATTTATAAAGTGGCATAATTATGTTTACTTCCCTTCCATCCATTGTCCATTTAATGCAAGATAAGATCCTGTTTGCCTTTGCAGCTACTGCATGACTTTGGACACTATTGCTAAGCCTGCTGTCTACAAGCACTCCTAAATCCTTCTCCATCAAGGATTCCCCCAATTTATCCCCATTTAATTTGTAAAGTGCCTGCTTATTCTTGTTTCCCAAATGCATAACCTTACATTTATCTGTATTAAACCTCATCTGCCATTTACCTGCCCAAGTTTCCAGTCTCTCCAAGTCCTTCTGGAGAGAAATTACATTCTGCTCTGATTCTATTACCTTACACAATTTAGTGTCATCAGCAAAGATGGAGACTTTGCTCTCTATGCCAACCTCAAGGTCATTAATAAACAAGTTAAAAAGCAGGGGTCCCAGTACTGATCCCTGAGGTACTCCACTAACAAGTTTAGCCCAACCTGGAAAAGTCCCATTTATGACAACTCTCTGTTGTCTGTCCTTCAACCGTTTTCAATCCAGGTGCATATATTTTTGCAGAGTCCAATTTGCTTAATTTTGTACACTAACCTCTTGAGTGTATGTCAAATGTGTGTATATACTGTATGTCCAGATGCAGCGGCCGTTATCCGATCATTTTCCTGGTGAATCACACACTATACCGCGTGGGTGTCCGAGATGGTCCTCTGCAGACTAAATGGCCCATCGGATTAACACAGCGGGAGTCCCTTCTGTGGTAATCCTACCGGGGCCTACTTGTCTGTAAGAGACGCGCAGTAAGAGATAGACTGAATCAGTCACTCTACCTGCGCTCCTCTAACAGCGATCGCGGGGTTTTATTTACATTCTAACACTACAGTAGTGTAGCAGGGGGTCTCCGGAGCTGAACCGTAATGATTTCAGGTCCCCGAGGCTGAAATCAACTTTGTTCGGCTCAGAAGACCCCCTGCTCCCGCACTCTAGTTTCAAACACCTCCCCCCCCCCCAAATAAAAAATCATTACCTTAGTGCAGGGGGCCCCAAACCTGTCCTCAAGAGCCGCACACAGGCCAGATTTTATGGATATCCCTGTTTCAGCACAGGTGGCTCAATCAGTGACTCAGTCAAGCACTGAGGCACTGATTCAGCACAGGTGGCACAAACAGTGACTCAGTCAAGCACTGAGGCACTGATTCAGCACAGGTGGCCCAAACAGGGATGTCCATAAAAGCTGGCCTGTGTGCAGCGCTTGAGGACAGGTTTGGAGACCCCTGCGCTTAGTGAATAGCTGCTTAGATAATGAAGTGGCTTACATTTTATTTTTATTCATTTATTTTTGCTGTGGCCTCACTTCTCAAATTATACACTTCCTTCTACCAGGCTCAGTATGTCTCTAACTCTATTCACATATCTCCATCTCTCCTTTCTTCACCACTTCTGAGTTCACATGAACTCCTTTCTTACCTGCGCCCTCTGACACTGCATAGCTATATCCCCTGCACTAAATCACACCCCTACAAATCCTCCTCACACATTTTCTTTCTATCCATGCTTCTCCTCCTTGCTTCTGGGGATATCTCTCCCAATCCTGGTCCCTGCCTTATTCCTACATGCTCTCGTCCTCGCCTGCCACATACAACCTCTACTCCTTCTGGTGTCAACCCCTCTAACCTCATACCCATCTCCTGCCACCCTCCCTCCTCTCTCCCTTTCTCCTGTGCCCTTTGGAATGCTCGCTCCCTCTCTAACAAGTTCCTCTCTGTGCATGACTTCTTTCTCTCTCACTCTCTACTCCTATTTGCTATAACTGAGACCTGGCTCACTCAGTCTGACTCTGCTCTGGAAGCTGCCCTCTCTTATGGTGGCCTTTCTTTCTCTCACACTCCGCGCCCTGATGGCAGGGGTGGAGGCGTTGGGCTCCTGCTCTCCTCTCTCTGCCGTTACCGAACCCTTCCTATTCCTCCCTCTCTTGCTTTTTCCTCCTTTGAGGTTCACACTGTCCAGATCTTCTCTCCTCTCCCTGTCCACGTGGCAGTCATCTATCGCCTACCTACCTCTACTCATCCTCCTTCTGCCTTTCTCTCTCACTTTGAATCCTGGCTCTCTTTCTTTCTCTCCTCAGGCTCCCCTGTTCTTCTCCTTGGGTACTTCAATTGCCACATTGATGACCCCTCTCTCCCTTGGGCTTCCCGCTTTCTCTCTCTAACCTCTTCTTTTGGCCTTCAACAGTGGACTGCAGCCAGCACCCACAACCTTTTTCACCGACTGCCCCGCACCTCTGGAATGCCCTTCCCCTCAATACCCAACTAGCACCCACTCTATCCACCTTCAAGACCCACCTTAAGACACATTTGCTTAAACAAGCATATGAATAGCACTGTGAATAATACTGGACACATAGTTACATAGTTACATAGTAGATGAGGTTGAAAAAAAGACGTAGGTCCATCAAGTTCAATCTATGCTAAATTTAGACAACAGATACTTTATCCTATATCTATACTTACTTATTGATCCAGAGGAAGGCAAACAAAAAAACCCATTAAGGGGAAAAATTAATTCCTTCCTGACTCCAAGAATTGGCAATCGGTTTAATCCCTGGATCAACATCCTTCCCATGTATACTTATTTGGTATATCCCTGTATACCTTTCCCATCTAAAAAGATATCCAACCTTTTTTTGAACAAATCTATTGTATCTGCCATCACAGTCTCCATGGGTAATGAATTCCACATTTTAACTGCCCTTACTGTAAAGAGCCCTTTCCTTTGTTGCTGGTGATATAAAGCTTAGCCCCCTGCAGATGCACTTACCAGAACTCCCTCCTACTGTCTCTGTACGTTCTCCCTACCCACCAATTAGATTGTAAGCTCCACAGAGCAGGGACTCCTCTTCCTTAATGTTACTTTTATGTCTGAAGCACTTACTCCCATGATCTGTTATTTATATTATCTGTTATTTATTTGATTACCACGTGTATTACTACTGTGAAGCGCTATGTACATTAATGGCGCTATATAAATAAAGACACACAATACAATAGTGTGCGTAAGCAGGGGGTCTCCTGAGCTGAACAAAGTTGATTTCAGCCTCGGGGACCAACCTACTTCCCGAGATACAGGCCCCGGTATGGGGTGGTGGTATCCCTCTGCTTTGTTTAGATCCCACGGTCACGTGACACACAGGATTGTAACATGGGAGATACCGGCACCCCATAACGGGGCCTGTAAATCAATGCGGTACAGCTCAGAGACCCCCTTCTTCAATACTGTAGTGTTTAAAATTAAATAAAAACCCTGCGATCGCCTGTTAGCATTGCGCAGTTAGAGTGACTGATTCAGCCTCTTACTGCGCGTTTCTTACAGACAGGTAGACCCCGGTAAGATTAACACAGCAGTGACTCCAGCTGTGTTAATCCGATGGGCCTTCAGTCTGCCGCGGCAAATTTTGAAAGAATCTCGGGGAAATCTCAAAAACCAATTCAGTAAATGATCGGATAACGGCCGCTGCATGTGTATATTGTGTATATATATCAAACGTGTACTGTGTATATATATGTATGTATGTAATATGTGCATGTACAGTATATATGTACAGTATGTGTGTATATATATATATATATATATATATATATATATATATATATATATATATATATATATTTATATATATGTTTTATTGATGCTCATCAGTCTAGAGAGGGATACAAAACCATTTCTAAGAATTTGGGGCTCCACCAATCCACTGTCATACAAATGGAGAAAGCTAAAGACCACCGTCACTCTACCCAGGAGCGATCGTCCTACCAAAATCACTCCAAGAACAAACCAGCAAATCATCCAGAAAACCCCCCAAAGTAACATCCAAGGATCTGCAGACCCCTCTCGCCTTGGCTAATGTGAGTGTTCATGACTCAACTATCAGAAAAATACTTAATAAGAATGGTGTTCATGGAAGGATAGCCAGGAGGAAATCACTGTTCTCTAAAAAGAACATTACTGTCGTCGGAATTTCGCCAAAGAGCATACTTTAGATGATCCACAAGACTTCTGGAACAATGTTCTCTGGACAGACGAGTCAAAGGAAGAACTTTTTGGCCTCAATGAGAAACGTTATGTTTGGCAAAAACTAAAACTGCGCTCGAACAGAAGAACATCCTCCCAACCGTCAAGCATGGTGGTAGGAGTGTGATGGTTTGGGGCTGTTTTGCTGCCTAAGGACCTGGATGGCTTGCCATCATTGACTCAACAGTGAATTCTGCATTGTATCAGAAGATTCTAGAAGAGAATTTCAGGCCATCCGTCTGTGAGCTGAAGCAAAAGTGGGTCATGCAGCAAGACAATGATCCAAAACATACAAGCAGATCTACAAAAGAATGGCTGCAGAAGAAGAAATTCTGTGTTTTAGAATGGTCTAGTCAAAGTCCATACCTAAACCCCATCAAAATGTTGTGGCAGGACCTGAAGTGAGCTGTTCATGCAAGGGAGCCCTCAAGCAGCTCTGTAAGGAGGAATGGGCCAAAATTCCCCAAACCCGATGAGACTGACCAGCGGTTACAGGAAACACTTAGTTGAAGTCATTGCTGCTCAATGGGTACTGAATCTAAATGTTCACATACAGTACTTTCTCACACATGGATATTGAATGTTTAATAATTTGTGGATAAATAAATGTTGAAATAGTATCATATTTTTGTTTAATTTGTTGGATCAAGTTATGTGATGGAGAGTCTCCCAGGCAGGTCCCCCGGCCCATGTATATCACATGTCTGATGAATGTATATTTATGTATGCAGTGTGTGTACTGTATATCAAACATGTGTGATGTGTGTACGTAATATGTATGTGAATACCTTGTTCTTGGCGGTCTCATCCTGGTAACATGTATGCTGTATATAGTTGGCTCCGGATGTCTTAAATGTATCATTTGGACTTGAGAGCTGCTCCACCGCTCGCTCTACAGTCATTGTCCCTCCATCAAACTCTTCACGGGAATCCATTCTGGAAGAGAGAGGAGAGAGAGAGGAAGAGGGAGAGGGAGGGAGAGGGAGGGATAGAGAGGAAGAGGGAGGGAGAGAGAAGAAGAGAGAGGAAGGAAGAAAGGGAGGAAGGGGGAGAGAGGAAGCGGGAGAGGGAGGGAGAAGAAGGGGGAGAGGGGTGAGAGAGAGGGAAAGGAAGAAAGGGAGAGGAAGGAAGGGAGGGAGAGGAAGAGAGAGAGAAATGGGGGGGGACAGTAATTAGATACAATTGTGTCCATTTACCACCATATCTGCCCCTCCACTCTCTCACCCCTCACACCCCTCTCCCTGCTGCCCCCTCTCTACTCTTCCCACACTCTGCCCTCCCTCCACGTGCATCTCTCCTCCCTTTCTCACCTGTAGGGTAGGTTCATGGTTCCGTAGTTATCCTGCTTCTGCATTTGGCTACCGACCAGATGACTGTGGCCAGCTTGCTGGACTTGGCTGTACATCACCTGCTGCTGCTGCTGCTGCTGCTGCTGCTGCTGCTGCTGCTGTTGTTGCATGGCAGAGACGGAGGGGGTGCGTGCTGGGGGCAGGGTCCCACGCTTCCTCTGCTGCACACTCTGGTGGCTGTAGAAGCTTGAGTTGTTTTGCACACCCCTTCCTGCACGGTTGTGCACCTGGCCGTTCTGAGCCTGCCTACGCAGTGTGGCTCTCCCGTCCGGGCCCGTCAGGTCCGGCTCGCTCCGGCTGCTCTTCAGGGTCTGCCGGTAGTTGAAGTCACTGCCCGGACTTGTGGGGCCCCCTACGGATATGTTCTGGCGGCCCCACGTGTCCACCTGACTGTACGAGCTGAAGCGCTGATTGTCCTTCTTCAGGGTCCCACCGTTATACTGAGGCTGTGGGGGAGAAAAAGGGGGCAAATATATAGATATATCTATATATACATACACATACAAAGTGTGATAATAACGTCCGGTGAGATAGAAGGAGATAGAAGGGTGTGTGTATCCACACACACACACACACACACACACACACACACACACACACACACACACACACACACACAGACAGATAGATACTGTATATATATATAGATATATATATATCTATATATATATATATACACACACACACACACACACACACACACACACACACACAGATAGATACTGTGTATATATATATCTATATATATATATATATATACACACACACACACACACACACACACACACACACACACACACTAGGTGATAATGGTTGAATTTGCAGCCCTGTCTAAGACATGTGAATGTGCTCACAAATTATATCCTTTATTGGCTTTATGCTAACAGTGGAGGTTTTTTGTTGCCTTTTTCACCCACCATAACTATAATTTTTTTTTAAAAATGCCAAGATTAGTGCTAAAAAACGCATTTTTGTTCCCATTGTGTATTCCTCTGTATTTTCCATTCCCCACTTCCCTTCTCTTTCCCTTCTTGTTTTTTCCCTTTGTGGCTACCTTTGTTTGCCACCCTTACCTTGCACCACAGCTCCCTTTTTGCTCTTACATCACCAGTGGTTATTTTCCCGTTATTTTATTTTTATATAATTTTTCCACTGTTGGGTCAATCTGTGGCTCATTTCATCATTTGCCTATAGGCGCTGTAAATATTCTTTCTTTGTTTTTGTTCAACTAGTATTACAGCAGCCATTTTCTATACTCCCTGAACATCATGTATTGTAACCTAATTACTGTATACAGTATATATCTTCTCTTTAATACTAATAATTGGGAGTGCATTATATTTGCAAAGATGATGAAAACGTGCCAAGAGAGGCTGGCAAGACGGAATGGTTTTAACTAGACTGTTGATCCTGTGGGCTCGGATGCAGAGAGAAATATTGATATTAAAGGTAATTTTTTATAAATTAGAGAAGTTGTCCAGAAAAGAGTTGACCAATTGGTGGGACTTGATCTCACTACAGCAATATTTAGATAATAAACAGGTTCCGAGGGGGTTTAAGGATCCTTAAGAAACCTACATTTGTGACAGATATTGATTTTAATGTTGACAGGAATGGTAATCTTGAAACCTGCTCCTTCACATTGATTAAACTACTCATTAAATAAGGGGGGGGGCAACTGAAAACCCTAGAGGTTGAGATAGAATCTGTACAAACTATTCTCAGGCCCTTTATATATACCCCAGAGTTTATACATCTTGATGAGTTGGTTAACAAGAGGGTGGAGGCTTTTGAGAAGGACATTATTACTAGGAAGAAGAAGAAATCTGTTAGGGATGAGGATGACTATGCCAATGGCAGGACCAGGGATTGGTGGAAAAAGACACACAGATACCCTTCCCGTAGCTTTGATCGCTCCATATCATATGAAAGGGATCACAGACATCGAGCCCCCCCCCCCCCGCAGTAGAGACCCAGTCCTTTGGGTCTAGGGATACCAGGGGAGAAACCAAAGGATAGGATTATTATCGTATTAGCCATGATGATAGTAGGAAAGCTACTTCATCATATTCCTGCTCTACCGCCAATAGATTTGCGTCACTCCAATCAGATGACACTTTAGATGTCGATCGTGATATCGCTATCTGTAGTGACACTATAGGAGGTGTGAGACCTAAGGATATCAATAATGATACATCAGGTTTTCACTCTAGGGCTCCTTGTTCCTCATCTTCTTCTTTTTTAGGGAAAAGCCAGAGTTTATTACAGACAAAAGAGAAAACACATTCACTCTGGGACAAGCATCCCACCTACTATGGATCTCAACCCCAAACCTCGCAGAGAAGAAAGAGAAGTTCAGAGGAACACGAGCAGCGCAATGCTGCCAAAGAGCGAAGAGGAACAAGCTATTAAGGTGTGAACCCCAGACATTTGTGATATTTCATTTATCTTCTCACATCTTTTCCTCCAACCAGATTTCCCTTTTAGCCAAGGGCCTCTCTTTTTCATCGGTTAGCAAACCCGAAATATTTGATCTCTTTATAGACCTAAACAAATTCACAAGATCTTAGGAGACACTTTTCACGTAAAGATCTTCGTGATAAAGCTGGCCCCATCTTCAACACCCAAGAAGAGATCTGTGTGCAGGCATTGGCCTCCCTCCTTGGGGATGGGGAACCACTGCAAGATTTACAGACTCTTTCAGATTTGGGGGTCAAATAAGGGGCCCATCTACAATGATCTCAGTTAAGTTCTCCTATGGAGTCTCCTCCTTCCCAAATGTAACCTTAGATGCTATAAATGCTATATGTACTGTTCTTGTTTGTGTTATACATGTCTTGCTCAGTTCGGTTTTTAATATTAGTGTGGTTATGGTATCAGGTTATTTTCTCTAACTGCTGGATTGTGGCTTGTTTTATCTCTAGCCACACATACAAATATATTTGTTATAGCTTACATTTGTGATACATTGATTCTAAGTGCTTTGTTGCTACAATTAGACAGCAGGGTCCATTGAGAAAGAAACGCTACAATGTTTAATTATGTTTATTATATGTTTATGTTTCTTTATGTATGCTTATGAATAGGATTGCCTCCGGTGGGTTAGGGGATGCTCATTGGCCAGTTTTTTTTTATCTAGTTGCACCTGATTCTCACAGATCAGGTGAATTAAAGGCGGTGAGGGTTACACCTGTCCATGGGGAGGATACTACTTATACAGTTGTGTGCCGGACATGAATCACTCTTTGATAAAGCGCCCCAGAGGCGGGAAACGCGTCAGAGGATTCCACTGCTGTTTTTAGATTTTAGCTGTTATGTCTAATAAATAATTTTTTAACTGCTGCCAGCCTAGTCCCTATATCTGCAGTGCTCATTCCCGTTCTCTCTATAATTCCTGTACATAGAGCACCCTAGGATACGTATATTTTACTACCTACCCAAGGACACAAGAACTTGACCAATCCTCCAGGACGGCCCAGTGTGTCTGGGGTGGAGCCAATGATGTCCAGCGTGTCTAAGTATGTAGATTTTTTTCTACATCCTTTTGTCATCCAGCTCACAGTTTATCCGAGAGACACGTTGCATGTCATTGATTCCACATGCGAGATACAGTGGAAAAGTTCCTATCTCTGGGTTACTCTGGTGCTTTTGTTATTCGATTTAATTTCTTTTTAACATCGTTATATACACACTCGGTAATATATGTTTTAAGTAATTTAATAAAGGTTATATCTTAACTAGTGGTGTGCAATTAAGTGAATTTCCTTCGGAATACAATCATTTTGTACTCTTTATTTTTGCTACATCATTATACACTTGTATTAAGTATCGCAGGGGCCTACAGACAGTTAGGTACTTTCTAGAGAAAGATCTCACCATACATTCCACACATAGAGAATTTCTTCTTTCGAGCATGTTATTTGTTTTGGAACATAATTATTTTTTGTTTAAAGATACATTTTATTTACAGGTTTGTGGAACGGTCATGGGAACCAGGTTCGCCCCGAGCTATGCAAACCTATACTGTACATTGGGTTGTGGGAGGACCTACATGTGTGGGCCAATGCTAGGCTTGGGGCGGAAAAAAAGAAGAAAAAAAGAAAAAGGCACCCAGAGCGGCAGCGGAGAAACCGGCAAAAGTATACGAATCCAAAGTCAGAGTCTAAACGAAGTGCCCTTGTGGCGTGAAACGCATAGAGGGAGGATATTGTTTTTGCCTGTTCTATTTGTCTACACCAATAAAGCCATCAACTCTGACTTTGTATTCTTATATTTACTTTGGCCGGTTTCTCCGCTGCCGCTCCAGATGCCTTTTTCTTTTTTTCTGTCATAATCTTCTGAGATTTAGCAAGCGTGCCACAAGGGAGTCTATGGGACCTTGAATACTGCTGTGTTGTCTGCATGCTACTGCGAGGACCGCCGGGACCGGCGCAGCCATCAAGGTTCACCTGCCTGCAGAAAAACTAGAGGACTGAAGGGACCAGCGATAGAGGTAAGGCATAGCCCTTTTATGCCTATGGGTCCCCGTTCTTATGCTTGTGTCAAGGGGGACTCCTGGAGCGGGTAGGACCGCAGAGGCCGGAAAAGCGGGGAGCAGGCAAGGATTGTTGGGGTCACAAGCAGGGTTCGGTGGCAGGCAACAAGCAGGATCGTCGGGTCACAAGCAGGGTTCAGTGGCAGGCAGCAAGCAGGATCGTCGGGGTCACAAGCAGGGTTCGATGGCAGGCAGCAAGAAGGACAGTCGGGGTCCAGGCAGGGGTCGGCAACAGGAAAGCAGGAGCAGGGCAGGGGAGCAGGAACTGAGACCAGGGAGCACGGACTGAGATCAGGGAACAAACGGGAACAAGCCAGATCATAGGCAAGGGCCTTTAATAAGTACCAGACTTAATACAGAACAGAACTGGGCAGAAGCATGGGCATGGGAGTCTGGACACAAAACAAAGGCAAGGGAGGAACAGGACGCAGGAAACTATAAGGACAGAGGACAGGAGCAACAAGAGGAGATAGACAGAGGAACCCCAGAGCAGACAGAAAACAGCAGCGCACCCGGTGGACAGAGAAAAGAACTATGGCTGGGAACAGGATGTCTAGGAGACCCTGACAGCTTGACAGCACTCCACTAAGATCATCTCTCTCACACACGGCACAATATACACACTGATAAGACTGTGTCAGCATTATACCAGAGCACAAGACAGCATCACATTCACTATAGTCTTGGGGCGGGCCTGGTGTTCTATGGTTTTTCATGAATGATATTATTTTGATTTGGGATGGCGAAGAGCAGGAGTTATCTGCGATCCTATTTGCATTTGATCAGAATGACATGGGATTAAAGTTCACCAATGTCATACATCCTGTTCAAATTACATTTCTTGATCTGGAACTATTCTCCTGCCAGGGTGACTCCAGAGTCCATACAAAAACACACTTTAAAGAAGTTGCGGTAAATAGTTATTTACACGCTTCTAGTAACCATCATTTCAAATTTCCGGATCAGTAGTAATTGTACCTCGCAGCAGGATTTTGTTAAACAGGGTCACTTCTTGATTGATAAATTCATTGACAAGGGTTTCAACAAGGAAATGGTCCTTAAGCCTTTGACGAAGCTAAGTAATCTAACAGAGAAGTTTTGCTGGACAATTCTAAAAGTAGATGGTCAATAGATCGAGTCGAGTAGGAATCGAGTCAACTAGTAAGGTTTGGAATCAACCGGATTCTATCAAGGCCAATGTTCCCTGGTTTATTTCCAAATCCAATCAGGCAGCATCCTCGATTAAAAATGTTCTCAAAAAACATTGGAACATTCTCCTTAGTGATCCAGTGTTGGGTCCTACCCTACCCCCTATGGTGCCTGTTACCTATAGACGAGCAAGGAATATCAAAAATATTGTGGCACCTAGTTGGTTGTTGACCATTGATAGGGAAGGCATTGTTGGTGAGAGTTTACCTCATGGCAACTATACTTGCAGTTGAGGCCGATGTCTGACTTGCAACCATCTAGTTGTTGAACATTCTTTTTCAGAATTTTCCAATAATTCAGCACGAGGTTAAAGGTGTCATAAACTGTCTGCTACCATACGTCATATATATGATCTCATGTTCCTTCGGCCCACAATATGTGGGCCGCACGATTCGTGCCTCAAGCACGAGATTCTTGTAACACAGACAGAATGTCATTCGTGGTCATCAAGCACACAGTTTATCTAGACACTTTGCAGTCAGACATACTAAGGACCCAGCATCTCCATCTATCCTGGGGCTTGAACACACCCCCCTTCCATTTTGGGTGGAGATAGGTTCAGGAGGTTATGCCTCAGGGAGACGTACTGGATCTTTACCCTGGGGACTCTCTCTCCTGGGGGGTTCAATGAGTGTCTTGATACCAGTACGCTCATTTGAGTGCTTGAGGTCTGGGTGTCAATCCCTTTCCTGTTTTTGTCCTTGGCATTGTCCTATCTCCCGGTTTCTTTTTTCCCCCTTTTCTTCCCCTCTCCCCCCTCCCTTTCGTTTTGTTTTTTTACTTTATTATCGTTGACATCAATTGTCTCCATTAGAATTACATGAAGATTGCTGGAAATCCAGTGAGAAGAAACGGAGCACAGCGGCAGAAAAATACGGGGCTACAATTAAAGACTAAATTAAAAATAACTTTAATTTGAAAATGACAACATGGCACAGGTAGAGTAAGAATACTCTTAAGATTGCTGTATTGCATTATAATTCGATCGATTTTCTCTCTGTATGTTATCAAGCACGTGTCATGTCTTTGTTTGTTTATGCAAGCCTTGTTTTAGCAGCCTAATAATTCTTACCCATTAGAGGTTAAATACATGTTCTATTAAGTATCTAATTGAGCTGTGGACTATATAAGGGCTATCAGCCCCACCATACCATCCCCACTGATGAAATCGCAGTGCTATGACACGACGAAACGCGTTGGGTCTCTTCGCATGTGGACTGTTTATTCTGGGAGCCAGCGATATCTGAGTATACTCTGGGACCTGTTCCTGTGAGCAGTGGAACTTTAGATGTGGATCTATTTTCCCGGGAGACCTGCCTTGATGGGACATGAGTAGGAGGAAGATTGGTTCAGACAGGCACATCCAGGAAAAAAGCACCCATCAACTCACCAGGTTGGTTACAAAAATAAAAAATAAACTTTTATTGTACTACATGAAAAAACGAAAAACATGAAGGACAGGACAGGAAAAAATCGCCCACGCGTTTTTGGGCTAGACAGGCCTTTATCAAGGAGTTATATATATATATTATGGTAATAACATGTGCCCCGAGAAAGAGAGGGAAGAGATGGAGGCAGAGAAAGGGAGGGAGGAAGAGGGATAATATATACACACACACACACACATTTAAATATATATATATATCACATGGAAATATTACTGTATGCTCATTCGCATGTCTTAGACAGGTCTGCAACCCGCTTTTCACAATTATCACCTAGCACACAGTGCTTCCACTGCAGCAAGGGATTCTGGAAAATGACATGCAAATGCTATATGCTTTACGGTGGAGGTTTTTTTGTCACTTTTTTTGCCCACCATAACTTATATATATATATATATATAAAGGCAATAACAGTGTTGGATTGTAAGCTCTTGGGTCCAAGGACTCCTCTTCCTAATGTTTCCTTTTATGTCTGAAGCGACTATTCCTATTATGTCTCCTATTATTTTGTCACATGTATTAGTGCTGGAAAGCGCTATCTTCATGGATGGCGCTGTCATTTGTTTCTAATGTTGTATTGCCATCTGGTGGTTAATTAATGTATTGGCTTAGAATATGCATTAAACTGCTTTCTTCAGCAAATCAAATCAATGTATCTACTGTATTCTTCTGCTGCCTAGATCCACTGGTCAGGGCTCATTAGTACATCCTTCATTTCAAGTTGCAACAGCTGGGTGAGCTTGCTCGGTCTCATTCCCATCTGTCCATAGTTGTAGCCTAGGAAAGCATTATCTTTTCGCCTTGTTTCAGCTTCCCTAATTCTACCAATGCTTTAATTAATGCTTGAAGTTTAGAAAATCATTCTCTCTCCTTGTATGACGTTGGAACAGAGTTTAGCTATGTGTATAGTTGCAGTGTCACCAACTGTCCATCCACAATTTCCTCCTGTATATCTGAACCTTAGCATGTCTAAACAGAATTAATCATCTTTCCCATTGCACCAACACCCAAACTCTCCCTCACTGTCAGTAATACCACAACCCAAGCTCTCCCTCAGAGTCAGTAATACCACAATCTCATCAACATACCAAACACTCTGCCTAGGGGTCATACTCCACTCCGCCCTCTTCTTCATTCCTCACATTCAAGCCCTCACTATGTCCTGCCGCCTCCGAAACATTGCTAGGATATGCCATTTTCTCACTCGTGACACAACTCAAATCCTAACTCACTCGCTTGTCCTGTCCAGCCTTCTCCCAGCTGGCACTCCCCTCGTCTGCCTGTCCCAACTTCAATCCATCCCAAATGCTGCTGCCAGACTCGCCTACCTCGCTGACCGCTCCACTTCTGCTGCTCCGCTATACAAATCCCTACACTTGATTCCCATATCCTCTAGAGTTACATATAAAACCCTAGCTCTGACTTACAAAGCTCGCGACGATGCTGCCCCCCTTGCATCTCAGCCCTGGTCCCTAAATATATAACTAAGCGCCCCCTCCGTTCTGCCCACGACATCCGCCTGTCCTCCTGCCATATTACCGCCTCTCACCCCCGCCCTCTCCTGTGCTGCACCCTCTCTCTGGAATTCCCCACCACGCACCATCACTCTCCCCCAGCTTTCAGACAGCTAAAAACTTTCTGAAAACTCCCCTTCTTAAGGAAGCCTCTCTGGCATACTCCTAACATCCACCCCCTCCTCACCCCCCCCCCCTGTCCCATTGGTACCAGCTGTACGGCTGGATGAAACTCCACGCTATCTAAGGCTGTGTCCAGGGTTGCAGCAGCCGTGCGGAGGCGCGCTGAGGCTGAGGGAAAGCGGGTGCTTTCCCTGGCCTTAGACCGCGCGCCGTCCGGTGGCGTGTCGGTGGGGGGGGGGGCTCTGTGATGTCACGGAGCTGGTTCGCCCTCATTGGGCGAACCGCTCACGTGACCAGCTCTGCGCTCCCTTGAGCGCTTGAATTTAAAATTTTGCTAAGACTTACGCTTCCGCACGCGTGCGCGAGCCCCTGCTAAAGCCGCTCTCATTGCGGCTGCAGGGGCTCAGTGCCGAGCAGCAGCGCGCCTCAGCACGGGTCAGCGCATAAGAGCAGACCATGCCCGAGGCCTAACACTCTACATACACACCCCCAAACCTTAATGGGACCAGCTGTGCGGCTGGACCATACCCTGAGGCACACTCCATCGCACAATGAACAGTCACTTTACCTTTTGTTTCAACATTGCCTGTTACCCCCTGTACGCTCTCAGGCACAGGGCCCTCATTCCCTTCTGTATCTGCTGGCGCGTGTTTGTCCTTATATGAATGCCATTCTGTTTATGTAATTGATGTTTCTCTGTACCCTCCCACTGTACCGCGCGGCGGAATATGTTGGTGCTTCACACATATAAACGATAATAAGAAATATATAGTGGGGTAGCGAGCGAAAAAGAGGGTCCCTCAAACACATGGAGGCACAGATCCTAGAAAAGTCCCACTGTATACAGTTCTTGGTACATACAGAGCCACCTACTCAACAGTATTGTGTTCCCTAATAATATTCTACATGTAATAATAATTAGAACTAATGATATATTAACCACAATCCTACAATATTATAATTTAGAACAAATCAGAATAATGAATGCGCTAGTGTAATTAGGGGAAATGTAATAACTAATAATAAAGATGATGAATTTATATGATTATCATGTGTATTACTGCTGTGAAGCGCGATGTACATTAATGGTGCTATATAAATAAAGACATACATACATACATACATACATACATACACACATATATACACGCATATACACACATACATACATACACACACACACACACACACACACACACACACACACACACACACACACACACACACACACACACACACACACACACATAGATTATTAAAGATTCCTAATTAACTTGATAAAACTAATTTTACACCAGAGGGTAAGATAAGGGGTTAACTGGCACAAGCAGAGGGTGTTTTTATGTCCTCTGCGCTGTGGGGCGTTATTGTCTTCCTCCCAAACACGCCCTGTTAGGCGTTGGGATGCACAGCCAGCGACCTCGTAAAGCTCGGTTGCTGAGAGAGAGAGGGAGCAAAAGATTCTGGGTGGGACAAGCATGGGTGTTACAGAGCAAGGAGACAGAGACTGGCTCCTGGCGTATACATGGGATATAGGATAAGGGCTCCGTCCTATAAACTGAGACGCAGACCCTCTACAAGTGTTGTTGTACAAATGGGGCATAGAATAAAAGCTACTATATATGCACATTGAATATAGATGTATAGACATATTGACCCCTCTCCTGCTTCCTACTGCCACTGTCCCCTAGCTCTGTCACTTTCCCCTGTCTCTGTTCCCGTACCCGTCTGCATCCCCTCTGCTTTTTCTCTCCCCTCCAACGCTGCTATCTTATGCTATTAACAATCCTGCTGATGTCATGTTTTGTGGATGAGGTTTATTGTCGTTACGATTAAAAAAGTGACACACAAGGATAAAAGGCTGAGGCGTGGGGACACAAATTACACATGGGCTGTTAAAACGGGCGGAATATCCTAATAAAAATATTGACGCCTCGTTATAGGTGACACAGACGCACCAGTCATTCTCTGATTACTTTTATATATTCTCTCTCTCTTGACCTATGTATCAACCGCATCTGTCAATTATCAACACTTTGCCCGTTTATTATCATGGTTAATAAGATATGTCGCTGATCAATACTCTGCCTATATATTAGAATGATAAATCCCCCATCTCCCTCAGTCTAAAGCCCCCCTGTACACGTACAGCTCCTCTCCTTAGAGTTATATGGGATTCATGACATCAGCCATATTTAAGAATTCCACAAAAATTATTCTCCGCTGATATTCCTCTGGGGTTGGAAACCACGGGAGTGTTTGATGGGGAAGTCTGATATTAGGGTGAAGCAGATTAGGTGTACGTTGTTACACTTTTTAGCGGACCCAAAATTAGAGTAAATTAAATTATAGGGTACAGAATTTACACAACCTTAAAGGGTTCTTTTTTAAGAGAAAAAGGGGAAAGTAAAACAGATTTTACACACACTGGGGCTTTAGGAGAAATAAAGGGAATTTCTATAGGAACTGGAGCTATATAGGGGACGTAAAGATTATTTATATAGGGACAGGGCTGCTGGGTAAGTGAAAGGGAATTTATATATTGGGTTGAGGCTATAGAGTAAGTAACAGTATTTCTATAGGAACTGCGGCTGGACAGGGATTAAAGATTATTTCTATGGGGTATTTCTTTATGGACTAAGACAATAGAGAAGGCGAAGATGCGTTCTGTAGGGACTGGAACTATAGGGGAAGTAAAGGGGATTTATACATGGAGTGGGGCAGCAGGGAATGTAAAAGGTATTGAAATAGGGAATGATGCCATAGGGGGAGGAAATATGGTTTCTATGGGGGCTTGAGTTATTATAGGTGAAGTAAAGGGTATTCAATAGGAATTGTGGCTATAGGGGAAGTAAAGCGATTTCTATAGGAACTGAAGCTACAAGGGAAGCAAAATGTATTTATATAAGGACTGGGGCTATAAGGGAATTAAAGGGGATGTTGAAAGGGACTGGGTAATAAAGGGGTTTTATGGGGGCTGTGTCTTTAGAGGAAGTAAAGGGGACTTCTATAGGGAATGTGGCTACAGGAAAAGTAAAGGGGATCTCTGTAGGGACTGAGCCTATAGGGAAATTACATAGTATTTCTATAGGGACCAGGGTTATAGGGGAAGTACATGGTATTTCTATATAGGCTAAAGCTATAGGGGAAGTGAAGGGGATTTTTAAAAACAGCTACTTGGGCTATAAAGGTAATAAAGAGGATTTCTATAATAATTGAGGCTATAGATAAAGTGATTTCTATAGGGATTTGAGCTTTATAAAAAATATGGGGGGGGGGCTTCAATGAAAACTGAGTAGAAGAAAAACTCTATAGAACTTGGGCTTCAGGATTTCCCTAATATCGAACCTATTAAGGTCTCTCCTCTGAATGAGACACTATGTAGCAGAAATCCCTTGAGGGGAAGAAACAGCTTCAAAAACAGGTTGGGAGAAATTCCTGACTGTTTAACATGACAACTGAGAGTGCAGATATCATAAGAGAACAGAGCCAGCGAGACAGAGACAGGGGAACAGCGACACAAACACAGGGGAACAGCAATACGGGGAGGGGACAGAAAAAAGGGACAGCGACACAAACACGAGAACAGCGATACGGGGAGGGGACAGAAAAAAGGGACAGCGACACAAACCCGGGAACAGCGATACGGGGAGGGGACAGAAAAAAGGGACAGCGACACAAACCCGGGAACAGCGATACGGAGAAGGGACAGAAAAAAGGGACAGTGACACAAACACAGGGGAACAGCGATACGGGGAGGGGACAGAAAAAAGGGACAGTGACACAAACACAGGGGAACAGCGATACGGGGAGGGGACAGAAAAAAGGGACAGCGACACAAACACGAGAACAGCGATACGGGGAGGGGACAGAAAAAAGGGACAGTGACAGACAAGACATGTAGCACTGTAATGTGGGGTCTCAGGTAACCGCTTCAGTCTAAGGGCCCCTAAACATTGCTGGCCCCATTGCACTAAATTGGGGTGATTTATTTTGGGGTGAAATAAAGCATACAGCCCCCCCCCCCACTGCTAAGACTGCATTCTGTGCTCCCCTCCCCATCAGCTCACATAAGGCCTCGGCCAGGGTGACGCTGAGCAGGCGCTCACGCTCACGCTGGGCGTGATGAAACACATTGCAGCAATGCGTGTGGCCAGCGTGAGCGAGCGCCTGCGCATGCGCGGCGCTTACCTGCTTGCCGAAGCAAGCAAATTTGAATCTGTCTCTCGCGCATCACGTGAGAGGTTCGCCCAGTGAGCGCGAACCAGCTCCGTGACGTCATGGCCGCGCCCCCCGAATCGCCAATACCCCCCCCCCCCCGCACGCCTAGCCGGCCACAAATCTCCCGGCCGAGCAGGGAGCGTGACGTCACCGCGCATGAGCGCCAGTGCACTCGCTCCCTGCCTTGCCGCAGCCTTACACCCTGCTGCCTTTGCTAGCACTGCACCCTGCGCTTCTCCCTCTTCCCCCCGCTAACACTGTACCCTGTGCTCCCCTCTCCCTATGCTCACACTGCACCCTGCGCTTCCCCCTCCCTGTGTTCACACTGCACCCTGCGCTCCCCTCTCCCTATGCTCACACTGTACCCTGCGCTCCCCTCCCTATGCTCACACTGTACCCTGCGCTCCCCTCTCCCTATGCGCACTGCACCCTGTGCTCCCCTCTCCCTATGCGCACTGCACCCTGCGCTCCCCTCTCCCTACGCTCACACTGCACCCTGCGCTTCCCCCTCCCTGTGTTCACACTGCACCCTGCGCTCCCCTCTCCCTAGGCTCACACTGCACCCTGCGCTTCCCCCTCCCTGTGTTCGCACTGCACCTTACGCTTTCCTCTCCCTCTTTTTAATACTTGGCAGTTATGGGGTTAATTAGCAGTGAGGGTGGAGCCCAGGGGCCCCAGGCGTGGGTGGCCCTTCTTCCCCCCCCCCCCCCCCAGTCTGTTACTGTGGAAACTGTGGCAAAAATAGGCGAAAAAAACAGCTACAAAGAAAACAGGGAGTATCAACATACCCCACCCTTAATACCTCCAGGGTACTGTACAACAAGAATACACATTGCATACAAATGTGCTGCGCTGCATAATGATAGAGAGTATCTATACACTGATAATGAGCATACCCCGCTGTATAATGATACCGAGCATCTATACACTGATAATGAGCATACCCCGCTGTATAATGATACCGAGCATCTATACACTGATAATGAGCATACCCCGCTGTATAATGATACCGAGCATCTATACACTGATAATGAATATGCTATGCTGTATAATGATACTGAGTATAGTATGTCTGTACTCTATACACTGATAATGAGCATACCCCGCTGTATAATGATACCGAGCATCTATACACTGATAATGAATATGCTATGCTGTATAATGATACTGAGTATAGTATGTCTGTACTCTATACACTGATAATGAACACGCTGTGCTGTATAATGATGCTCAGTATTTCGTAATATATATACACAAACACATATGTACACGCATACACACACACACACACACATATATATATATATATATATATATATATATATATAATTACAACTAACAGCAGCGCTCCTTAAATGGGAAAATACAAAAAGCCCATGTGCACGTATAGCAATAATAGAGAACATACATTATCCAAACCAAGGCAAGGGGAAATGATGATACAGCACACGGTAATTAATTGAGCAAAAAGAGTATAAATAAGTTCAACACGAGCGACACCGTTTCGGTCCTGCACAGAGGACCATGGCTTGGTTTGGGTAATGTATGTTCTTTGTGTGTGTGTAGACCAAAGAAGGAGACAGCACTGAAGCATCACAAAACGCGTTGGATGGCTACACACTGCTCTCTGTGAGGTTACTCACTACTGGACTGAACGGAGGTTCCCCTGCATTCAATAGACCTACTATTGCATATAGTGGTTTGACGTGGAGCTTCGCAGACCCCAACCAGTCACCTTGCGCTCCTAAGAGGGATTTCCCCTCACGTTTTGAAGCTTCAAGACACCGGAGGAAGATCATACGGGCAGTGAGCTTCAGCGTACATCAGTCCCACTTGCATACCAGGGCCCACGAGGGTGGAACCCCACAGGATCTCTGCTCACTTTGAGCCTCACAGAGCTCTATCCACAGATACGCATTATCCTCATTAGTTACTGTACATTGTGAGCCTTTTTATTCTTTTTACTTATGTGCTTGTTTCCACATTAATAAATATACGGCACCAAGACGTATCTCTCTGTTGCACTTCTTTCTTAGATACTAGAAAATATCACTTGTGAGCATATTCACATGTCTTAGACAGGTCTGCAACCCTGCCTTTCACCATTATCACCTAGCATACAGTGCTTCCACTGCAGTAAGGGATTCTGGGAAACACGGTGTGCTCATTTGCATGTCATTTCCCAGAATCCCTTGCTGCAGTAGAAGCATTGTATGCCAGGTGATAATGGTGAAAGGCAGGGTTGCAGACCTGTTTAAGGCTGTGGCCATGCTAGCGCTGACCGCACGCATGCTTGAGAGTGATGACGTCACCAGCTCTCCAAGCATGAGCGCCGGGTGTCCGCGCTATTTCGCTAGGGTGGGGGGGCTTTGCGGGTAAGTTGAGCGCAGTTGAAAATCTCTTTTTTTTTTGTTTATACAAGCGTCAAGTGTGGGTGAGCGTCCGTGCCTGCGCACCACGTGAGCGGGGACGGGACAATTTCACTTGCCGAAACTAACCTTGGCAAGCACCGCGTGGTCAGCACGATCAGCTCTAGCGTGGCCGCAGCCTGTGACATGTGAATGTGCTCACAAGTGATCTTTTAATTTGATATATATATATATGATACATCACAAAAAATATAAGACCAAAGAAGGAGACACAGCACTACAGATAGATGGAAAAAAAGGGTATTTAATCCATGTCCACTGGTTTCAAACGTTTCGGAGCTATCACAGGACCCCTTCATCGGGACATATATATATATACACGAAAACAACAACAAAAGAATCCCTTGAGGAGCACACGGGTTTATCAAGAAAAATATAACAAAGTTTATTGATGTAAAGAAACAGGGGAGAAAGTGTCAAAAGAAGCAGGGAGGGGGATCCTCGCTATCACCTCAGGGGACAAAAATGTAAGTGCATAAACAAACACAAATAAAGAACTGGGACAAATGTCTAGTTCATGGAAGAGATAAGTAACCAGAATAACTGTGTAAAAAATACACCTATTACAGCCGATCCTAGTAACAATATATCCCACTGTATCAGAGTGATGTGGGAGCAGACCGGCAGAGCATACATGTCAATGGGCCAAAGATACAATGTGTGAATGCTCCCAGGCATGCACTGGAGCCAAGCAAATAGGAATAATTCCAGATGCTGAAATCCAGACAACAAGATGGTGATACAACTTCCTAATCAAATGCCAATGTAGGCTTGGTTGCTGCAAAGCAAATTGTCCAGATATATTGTTACTAGGATCGGCTGTAATAGGTGTATTTTTTACACAGTTATTCTGGTTACTTATCTTTTCCATGAACTAGACATTTGTCCCAGTTCCTTATTTGTGTTTGTTTATGCACTTACATTTTTGTCCCCTGAGGTGATAGCGAGGATCCCCCTCCCTGCTTCTTTTGACACTTTCTCCCCTGTTTCTTTACATCAATAAACTTTGTTATATTTTTCTTGATACACCCGTGTGCTCCGCGCGGGATTCTTTTGTTGTTGTTTTCCTATGATCGTTCTCCCTGGAGCACCGCTGGCTTCTGGTAGACTATCAGTATCTGCCAGTTTTTCTGGGTATCAGCATTCTTGTTAGTGTGCATGCGGTAGTCTGTGTGTTATATATATATATATATATATATATATATATATATATATATATACACACATACACACGGTATATACGGTACACACACACACACACACATTATATATATATATATATATATATCCACACACACTTTCCATCCGTGCCACCTTGGTTTCTACTTTTTAGGAGTGCCTGACTCTAGCTATTTCGAAATAAATACTGTATATAGATATATACACACACACATATATACAAACAAGTATTACATGTATTACATAATGTGCAGCCAGTAATGTGTCATCTCGTTACTAAGATAACAATTAGCATGGATAATTATTATTTTTAGCAGGGACATTACAAGGAAACCTCTGGTACATAATTACCTGTGCCCAGCATTATCTCCCTCAGTGTTGTGTGTGTGCATAACAATACATAACAATAAATATATGAGAAGGAAGCAGTGTATATCTGTGTGCTGAAAGATATATATGTGCAGAGCAATGTGAGTGCATGTGCGTATACATAGAAATATATGACTAAGAAGTGTGTATCTGTCTGCAGAGTATATCTGTAGGAAGAGCATTATGTATCTGTCTGCAGAGCAATAGCTATTGTATGCAGAACATTATGTGTCGGGTTGCAGAGCATATAAGGCAGAGCATGATCATATCTGTGTGCAGGGTATATTTGTGCTCAGACCAGTGTATATCTATCTTTCTGTAGAGCAATGTATGACTGTATGTAGAGCAGTGTCTATCTGTATGTAGAGCAGTGTATATCTGTATTTAGATCAGTGTATATCTGGATATAGAGCAGTGTATATCTGGATATAGAGCAGTGTATATCTCGATGTAGAGTAGTGCATATTTGTATATAGAGCTGTGTATATCTGTATGTAGAGCAGTGTACATCTGGATATAGAGCAGTGTATATCTGGATGTAGAGCAGTGTATATCTGTATGTAGAGCAGTGTACATCTGGATATAGAGCAGTGTATATCTGGATGTAGAGCAGTGTATATCTGGATGTAGAGCAGTGTATATCTGGATGCAGAGCAGCGTATATCTGGATGCAGAGCAGTGTATATCTGGATGTAGAGCAGTGTATATATGGATATAGAGCAGTGTATATCTGTATGTAGAGCAGTGTATATCTTTATATAGAGCAGTGTATGTCGAGCAGTGTATATCTGTATATAGAGCAGTGTATATCTGTATGTAGAGCAGTGTATATCTGGATGTACAGCAGTGCATATCTGGATGTACAGTAGTGCATATCTGGATGTACAGCAGTGCATATCTGGATGTAGAGCTGTGTTTAAATGGATGTAGAGCAGTGTATATCTGGATGAAGAGCAGTGTATATCTGGATGTAGAGCTGTGTATATCTAGACATAGAGCAGTGTATATACGAATGTAGGGCAGTGTATATATGGATGTAGAGCAGCGAATATTTGTATGTAGAGCAGTATATATCTGTATGTAGATGAGTGTATATATGGATGTAGAGCAGTGTATATCTGGATGCAGTGTAGAGTATATCTGTATGTAGAGCAGTGTATATTTGTATATAGAGCAGTGTATATCTGTATATAGAGCAGTATATATCTGTATATAGAGCAGTGTATATTTGGACATAGAGCAGTGTATATACGAATGTAGAGCAGTGTATATCTGGATGTAGAGCAGCGAATATCTGGATGTAGAGCAGTATATATCTGTATGTAGATTAGTGTATATATGGATGTAGAGCAGTGTATATCTGGATGCAGTGTAGAGTATATCTGTATGTAGAGCAGTGTATATTTGTATATAGAGCAGTGTATATCTGTATATAGAGCAGTATATATCTGTATATAGAGCAGTGTATATCTGTATATAGAGCAGTGTATATCTGCATGTAGAGCAGTATATCTGGATGTAGAGCAGCGAAAATCTGTATGTAGAGCACTGTATATCTGGATGTAGAGCAGTGTATAACTGGATAAAGAGCAGTGTATATATGGATGCAGGGCAGTGTATATATGGATGTAGAGCAGTGTATATCTGGATGTAGAGCAGTGTATATCTGCATGTAGAGCAGTGTATATCTGCATGTAGAGCAGTGTGTATCTGGATGTAGAGCAGTGTGTATATGGATGTAGAGCAGTGTATATATGGATGTAGAGCAGTGTATATCTGGATGTAGAGCCGTGTATATCTGCATGTAGAGCAGTGTGTATCTGGATGTAGAGCAGTGTATATCTGGATGTAGAGCAGTGTATATGGATATAGAGCAGTGTATATCTGGATGTAGAGCAGTATATATCTGGATGTTGGGCTGTGTATATCTGGATGTAGAGCAGTGTATATCTGGATGCAGAGCAGTGTATATCTGGATGTAGAGCAGTGTATATCTGGATGTAGAGCAGTGTATATCTGGATGTAGAGCAGTGTATATCTGGATGTAGAGCAGTGTATATCTGGATGTAGAGCAGTGTATATCTGGATGTAGAGCAGTGTATATCTGGATGTAGAGCAGTGTATATCTGGATGCAGAGCAGTGTATATCTGGATGTAGAGCAGTGTATATCTGGATGTAGAGCAGTGTATATCTGGATGTAGAGCAGTGTATATCTGGATGTAGAGCAGTGTGTATCTGGATGTAGAGCAGTGTGTATTTGTATATAGAGCAGTGTATATCTGTATATAGAGCAGTATATATCTGTATATAGAGCAGTGTATATCTGTATATAGAGCACTGTATATCTGGATGTAGAGCAGTGTATAACTGGATAAAGAGCAGTGTATATATGGATGCAGGGCAGTGTATATATGGATGTAGAGCAGTGTATATCTGGATGCAGAGCAGTGTATATCTGGATGTAGAGCAGTGTATATCTGCATGTAGAGCAGTGTATATCTGCATGTAGAGCAGTGTGTATCTGGATGTAGAGCAGTGTGTATATGGATGTAGAGCAGTGTATATATGGATGTAGAGCAGTGTATATCTGGATGTAGAGCCGTGTATATCTGCATGTAGAGCAGTGTGTATCTGGATGTAGAGCAGTGTATATCTGGATGTACTGTAGAGCAGTGTATATCTGGATGTAGAGCAGTGTATATGGATATAGAGCAGTGTATATCTGGATGTAGAGCAGTATATATCTGGATGTTGGGCTGTGTATATCTGGATGTAGAGCAGTGTATATCTGGATGTAGAGCAGCGTATATCTGGATGTAGAGCAGCGTATATCTGGATGTAGAGCAGCGTATATCTGGATGTAGAGCAGTGTATATCTGGATGTCGAGCAGTGTATATCTGGATGTTGGGCTGTGTATATCTGGACGTAGAGCAGTGTGTATCTGGATGTAGAGCAGTGTATAGCTGGATGTAGAGCAGTGTATATCTGGATTTAGAGCAGTGTATATCTGGATGTAGAGCAGCGTATATCTGGATGTAGAGCAGCGTATATCTGGATGTAGAGCAGCGTATATCTGGATGTAGAGCAGTGTATATCTGGATGTCGAGCAGTGTATATCTGGATGTTGGGCTGTGTATATCTGGACGTAGAGCAGTGTGTATCTGGATGTAGAGCAGTGTATAGCTGGATGTAGAGCAGTGTATATCTGGATTTAGAGCAGTGTATATCTGGATGTAGAGCAGTGTATATCTGGATGTTGGGCTGTGTATATCTGGATGTAGAGCAGTGTATATCTGGATGTAGAGCAGTGTATATCTGGATGTTGGGCTGTGTATATCTGGATGTAGAGCAGTGTGTATCTGGATGTAGAGCAGTGTGTATCTGGATGTAGAGCAGTGTGTATCTGGATGTAGAGCAGTGTGTATCTGGATGTAGAGCAGTGTATATCTGGATGTAGAGCAGTGTATATCTGGATGTTGGGCTGTGTATATCTGGATGTAGAGCAGTGTATTTCTGGATGTAGAGCAGTGTATATCTGGATGTAGAGCAGTGTATATCTGGATGTAGAGCAGTGTATATCTTGATGTAGAGCAGTGTATATCTGGATGTAGAGCAGTGTATATCTGGATGTAGAGCAGTGTATATCTGGATGTAGAGCAGTGTATATCTGGATGTAGAGCAGTGTATATCTGGATGTAGAGCAGTGTATATCTGGATGTAGAGCAGTGTATATCTGGATGTAGAGCAGTGTGTATCTGGATGTAGAGCAGTGTGTATATGGATGTAGAGCAGTGTATATATGGATGTAGAGCAGTGTATATCTGGATGTAGAGCAGTGTGTATCTGGATGTAGAGCAGTGTGTATCTGGATGTAGAGCAGTGTGTATCTGGATGTAGAGCAGTGTATATCTGGATGTAGAGCAGTGTGTATCTGGATGTAGAGCAGTGTGTATTTGGATGTAGAGCAGTGTATATATGGATGTAGAGCAGTGTATATCTGGATGTAGAGCAGTGTGTATCTGGATGTAGAGCAGTGTGTATCTGGATGTAGAGCAGTGTGTATCTGGATGTAGAGCAGTGTATATCTGGATGTAGAGCAGTGTGTATCTGGATGTAGAGCAGTGTGTATTTGGATGTAGAGCAGTGTATATCTGGATGTAGAGCAGTGTATATCTGGATGTATAGCAGTGTGTATCTGGATGTAGAGCAGTGTGTATCTGGATGTAGAGCAGTGTGTATCTGGATGTAGAGCAGTGTGTATCTGGATGTAGAGCAGTGTGTATCTGGATGTAGAGCAGTGTGTATTTGGATGTAGAGCAGTGTATATCTGGATGTAGAGCAGTGTGTATCTGGATGTAGAGCAGTGTGTATCTGGATGTAGAGCAGTGTGTATCTGGATGTAGAGCAGTGTGTATCTGGATGTAGAGCAGTGTGTATCTGGATGTAGAGCAGTGTGTATCTGGATGTAGAGCAGTGTGTATCTGGATGTAGAGCAGTGTGTATCTGGATGTAGAGCAGTGTATATCTGGATGTAGAGCAGTGTGTATCTGGATGTAGAGCAGTGTATATCTGGATGTAGAGCAGTGTATATCTGATGTAGAGCAGTGTATATCTGGATGTAGAGCAGTGTGTATCTGGATGTAGAGCAGTGTGTATCTGGATGTAGAGCAGTGTGTATCTGGATGTAGAGCAGTGTATATCTGGATGTAGAGCAGTGTATATCTGGATGTAGAGCAGTGTATATCTGGATGTAGAGCAGTGTATATCTGGATGTAGAGCAGTGTATATCTGGATGTAGAGCAGTGTGTATATGGATGTAGAGCAGTGTATATCTGGATGTAGAGCAGTGTATATCTGGATGTAGAGCAGTGTATATCTGGATGTAGAGCAGTGTATATCTGGATGTACGGCAGTGCATCTGTATGAAGGACATTATGGGGCTGATTCTATTTGTGCCAAATTGGAATTTCGTCTGAAAATGGCCCAATCAGCTGCTTCGGCTCACATAGAATAAGTCACCATGCATCTGTCTGCATAGCAGTGTATACATGTCTGCAGAGCATTGCTGTGCATCAATGCCCCTCTCCCTGCATATCCTGCCTTTGAGGACACCCCGTATAATATATTAGGCTGTGTCCGGTCCCTCCCAATGTTCAGGAAATGCAGACACCAGGTACCAGTCCTAGAGATACCAGGCTTTACATCCCTCTGTCAGCCCTAGAGGTGCCATGCTTTGTATCCCTGCTGCCCCCCTAGATGGGCCAGGCTGTGTCTGCCCTAAAGATGCCAACCTCTGTATCCATGTACTAGCCCTAGAGGTGCCAGGGTATGTATCCTTGTACTAGTCGTAGGGGTGCCCGGCTCTGTGTCCCTGTGCCAGCCCTGGAGGTGCCAGGCTCTGTGTAACTTTGCCAGCTCTAAAAGTGCCAGGCTCTTGTGCCAGCCCTAGGGGTGCCAAGCTCTGTGTCCCCCTGTACCAGCTGCAAAAGTCCTCACCTGATACCCCCACATGCCGCCGCTCTGGTATTTAGCGTAGTGATTCCCGGTGCTGCTGCGGTTCATGTTGTAATTATCTGCCTGGCTGTCATACATTGAGCCTGCAACAGGGAGAAGAGAGACTGAGCTATCTCTCACTGCCAGAGATCTGCAGTGCCTGGGAGAGGGGAGTGCAGGGTGAGGGTCCCGCGCGGGAAGCGCGGGGGGCAGTGTTAGCGGAGAGAGCTAGGAGCACAGGGTGCAGTGTTAGCAAAGAGAAATGGGGGCGTAGGACGCAGTGTTGGCAGAGGGAGAGGAGAGCACAGGATGCAGTGTTAGCAGTGAGAGATGGGAGAGTGGGATGCAGTATTAGTAGAGAGAGAGAGGAGCACAGGGTGCAGTGTTAGCAGAGAGAGAGGGGAGAACAGGATACAGTGTTAGCAGAGAGAGAGGGGAGAACAGGATACAGAGTTAGCAGAGAGAGAGGGGAGAACAGGATGCAGTATTAGTAGAGAGAGAGGAGCACAGGGTGCAGTGTTAGCATAGAGAGAGGGGAGAACAGGATGCAGTATTAGTAGAGAGAGAGAGGAGAGCACAGGATGCAGTGTTAGCATAGAGAGAGGGGAGAACAGGATGCAGTATTAGTAGAGAGGAGAGCACAGGATGCAGTGTTAGTAGAGAGAGAGGAGCACAGGGTGCAGTGTTAGCAGAGAGAGAGGAGAACAGGATGCAGTATTAGTAGCGAGAGAGAGGAGCACAGGGTGCAGTGTTAGTAGAGAGAGAGGAGCACAGGGTGCAGTGTTAGCAGAGAGAAAGGGGAGAACAGGATACAGTGTTAGCAAAGTGGTATGGAGAACCGTGAGATTTGGGGGCTTGAGGCTGTGTGATACGCTGTATACAAGTGTACAGATACATCTTAGATTGTGAGGTCGGCGGTGGCAACACACACACACACACACACCTATAAACTACATCATTATCTCCATTATTTACCAATGTAATATCTTACTGTGCAGAGCAGTATTTTGTATAAGTTCTTGGTTAAGGAACCCTATAATTATATGGGTGAAATTCTCCGGAACCCCAACCATCTCGAATAGCGCGTCTGAGATCCGCTGCATAGTAAGGAACCCCAACCCTCTCTAATAGTATTACCAGGTGGCTTCTCCAAAAATACTGGACACCATGGTGGAAGGTGCGATGCGCTCGACACACACCTCTCTCCTGTCTCTGCTCCATGCTGTTTCATCCTCTCCTTGGCCCCACCCCCAGGGTCCTGATACCTCTTCCAGATTGGCTGCTGCTGTAATGCAGCCAATCAAGATGGAGGAAGCTGTTCAGACCCCTAGCAACAGTCATGCTCTCTCCCTGCTCAGGGAAATCCTGTGGGCCCCCAAGCCAGTCATCCCGTGGGCCCCCAAGCCGGTCAGGTCACTATATCCAGAGAGGCAATAACAGACACATACATGCCCAGCATTACCACTATTTTTTTACTGAACAGAGTGTCCAAATAGAGGACAGTCCGGTTCAATATTGGACACCTACTGTAGCAACCCTACAAGTGTCTCTAATAGTGTGTCTGAGATCAGCTGCATTGTAAGGAACCCCAACCCTCTCTAATAGCGCGTCTGAGATCAGCTACATTGTAAAGAACCCCAACCCTCTCTAATAGCGTGTCTGAGATCAGCTGCATTGTAAGGAACCCCAACCCTCTCTAATAGCGCGTCCGAGATCAGCTGCATTGTAATTCTTCTGTATTATGTACAATTTTCAAATGAGCTGAAAGTGTAGGGAACCCTTTAGGGATGCCCGGGGAACCCAAGGGTTCCTAGGAACCCCTGTTGAAAAACACTGGTGTAGAGCGATACATACAAGGATATACGTGTGTGGGTGTGTATACTGTACATGTATATATATATCTATATAAACAATGAATCCATTCATTGCCAGAAAGCCCCTGCCACTCCACTCTTTATTAACCCCATCACTGCCATTAGGCTGACTGGACAGCGAGGAGTGGGGGAAGTGATAAGTCAAAGGGAGAAGGGCCTAGAGCTGGTGGGAGGAGAGAAGGGGTGAGTGTGAAAGAGAGAGGAATGAAAAAAATGTGTGTGTGTGTGTGTGTAGTAGTAGAGGGGGCAGCTCCATGTGACTATGTGTCACTATCTGTATGTCTATTTCTGTGTCTCTGTATGTCTATATCTGTGTGCGTCACTGTGTGTGTGTGTGCGTCACTGTGTGTGTGTGTCACTGTGTGTGTCACTGTGTGTCATATCCCATGTTTCACTATTTGTGTCTGTATCTGTGTGTGTCATTGTGTTTGCGTGTGTATGTTATCCTGTGTATGTGTCAGTGTATTTCATTGTGCCACTGTGTCTGTGTTTGTCAGTATGTGTGTAATTGTGTATGTGAGCGCTGGTGTGTTAGAGTTTTACCGCGAGTCCCTGTGTGTTAGTATGTGTGTTACATAGCAGTGATAGCAGAGGAAGAGAGTGCTCAGGGTGCAGTGTTAATAAAGGAAGAGGGGAGCACAGGAGATAGTGTTAGCAGGGAGAGGGGGGGTGGATGTCAGGACACGGCATAAACCTCCGGGACGTTTCATTCTGAAATATATCACCACCATTCAGTGCCAGAGGGGTGACAGCGATATGTTAGGGTTTCTGGGACTGAAGGGCTAAAGTGAGACCCCACATTACAGCACTGCATGTCCTGTCTATCACAGTAACCGGTCTGTGTCTGTCTCTTTGTCGTCACTCCTCCTGCGCTCGTGTCACTGTGCCCCCCGCCTGTCCCCTCTCTCCACGGCCGGGTCACCCCCGTCACCTTCTTACCTCTGTTCCCGTATCCCATTGTGGAAGATTGTGAGTTCTTCGGCTTCTGCCTCCGAACCGTCATCATCACCTGCTCCTTCACCCGCTGGTCCCCAGATACTCCACTGCGCAGGTAATTGTCTGATGGCACCGCCAGCGACGACTCATTCTGCAACTTGATGACCTCCGATTGCAGTGCGGTTTTTATATGGGATGGTGAAGCCAACATGGCAAAAACTGTGTGTATATATATAGATATATGTATCTCTATATATATGTGATGGTACGGCTGGCGTAAAAATATCCCAGGAAATAAAAAATGGATCCTGTGCCCTTCTCTACCCCGCGAGCGTTGCTCCTGTTCTGACACCTCTCTGGAAAGCGAAGTCTGTACAGGTCTGGGAAGGCGTCCCTGCATCTGCCAGACACACCTCAATGCTGACTACAGTGATGCTGAACTTCCAGCCCCGCCCCCTGGCAAGACTTAATCCTTTCGTGGCTAGAGGGGCTGATTCTGATGGCTGCATAGGTGGCTGCACTGGTGTCAGGATCCCACCCCAGAGGTGGCTGCACTTGGTGTCATTAGCACGCCCTGCAGCACACCCAATAACACATACTGTAGTTGTGGCACATCTACACATAATTAGAGTGTTAGCTCTTCAGGACAGGGCACCTGCATTATGTAACAGGAGGGTGTCACAACCACGCTGTGTCACACAGACCTGGACGCACGCAGCGTTACACAAACACACCCAGACACACACACGCACACACAGTCGAGCTGTCACACATGTACACACCCAGACACACCCTCCACATCAGACACAACACAAAACACAGACACCCCCTCCTCCCCCCCTCTGCCTAATTCTCAGAATCCTGCACAGTGACACTACTGGGAGAAGCTGTGCTGAGCACAGAGGGACAGAGAGAAGGAACCGAGGGGACAGAAATAGGAGGACACAGACAGGGGAGAGAGACAGTCCTAGAGGTGCCAGGCTCCCTGTGCCAGTCATAAGGGTTTCAAGCTCCATATTACCTGTGCTGAACCTAGAGGGGCCAGGCTCTATCCCTGTGCCAGTCCTAGAGGTGCCAAAGTCTCTATCCTCTATACTAACCCTAGAGTTAACAGGCTCTGAAACCTCTGTGCCAGCCCTAGAGGTGCGAGGTTCTCCCCCCCCCCCCCCCCATACCTTTCCCCCCCCGACTTCAGCACCATGCCCAGGGAGACCAGATTTACAAAAGTAAAAACGGGGACACATTAAAAAAAATATTTATAAAACAAATGACATCACCAACTGTGCCCTTTCTCCTTTATGTCTTTCTGCCCCCCTTCTCTCACACACACACCCCATTCTCTCTCTCTCGCCCATCCCTCCATTCTCTCTCCCCCTCCCCCATCCCTCCCCATCCCTCCATTCTCTCCCCACGTCCCTCCCTTCTCTCCCCTCCCAAATCCCTCCCTTCTCTCCCCTCCACAATCCCCCCATCTCTCCCCTCCCCCATCCCTCCATTCTCTCTCCCCTCCCCCATCCCTCCATTCTCTCCCCCCACCCTCCATTCTCGCTTTCCCCTCCCCCATCCCTCCATTCTCTCTCTCCCCTCTCCCTCCATTCTCTCTCCCCTCCCACTCCCTCCATTCTCTCTCTCCCCTCCTCATCCCTCCATTCTCCCCCCCATCCCTCAATTCTCTCTCTCCTCCCTCCCTCCATTCTCTCTCCCCCCATCCCTCCATTCTCTCAACCCCATCCCTCCATTCTCTCTCTCCCCCATCCCTCCATTCTCTCTCCCCCCATCTCTCCATTCTCTCTCTCCCCCATCCCTCCATTCTCTCTCCCCCCATCTCTCCATTCTCTCCCCCCTTCCTCCATTCTCTCTCCCCCATCCCTAAATTCTCGCTCCCGTCCCCATCGCTCCATTCTCTCTCTCCCCTCCCCCATCCTTCCATTCTCTCACTCCCCCATCCCTCCATTTTCTCTCACCTCCCCATCCCTCCATTCTCTCTCCCCCATCCCTCCATTCTCTCTCCCCCCATCCCTCCATTCTCTCTCCCCCCATCCCTCCATTCTCTCTCCCCCCATCCCTCCATTCTCTCTCCCCCATCCCTCCATTCTCAATCTCCCACCACCCCTCCATTCTCTCTCCCCCCATCCCTCCACCATCCCTCCATTCTCTCCCTCCCCACATCTCTCCATTCTCTCTCTCCCCCTCATCCATTCTCTCTCCCCCCATCCCTCCATTCTCTCTCTCCCCCCATCCCTCCATTCTCTCTCCCCTCCCCCTCCGTTCACTCTCTCCCTTCCCCATCCCTCCATTCTCTCCCCTCCCCATCCCTCCTTTCTCTCTCCCCCCATCCCTCCATTCTCTCTCCCCCATCTCCATTCTCTCTCTCCCATCCCTCCATTCTCCCTCACCTCCCCAATCCCTCCATTCTCTCTCTCCCCTCCCCATCCCTCCTTTCTCTCTCTGCCCCCCATTCTATCTCCCCCATCCCTCCATTCTCTCTCCCCCCCATTCTCTGTGTGTCTCTCTGTCCCCCCCATTCTGTCTCTCTCTCCCCCCCCATTCTCTGTGTCTGTCCCTCTAACCATTCTGTTTCTCTCTCTCCATTCTGTCTCTCTCCATTCTGTCTCTCCCCCCATTGTGTCTCTCTCTCCCCATGCTGTTTGTCTCTCTCCCCAGGCTGTTTGTCTCTCTCTCTCCCCATGCTGTCTCCCTCTCTCTCCCCATGCTGTGTCTCTCTCTCCCCATGCTGTGTCTCTCTCTCCCCAATGCTGTCTCTCTCCCCATGCTGTGTGTCTCTCTCCCTCCCAATGCTGTCTCTATCTCACTCCCAATGCTGTCTTCTCACTCTCTCTCTCCATTCTGTCTCTCCCCCCATTGTGTCTCTCTTCCCATGCTGTCTCTCTCCCCATGCTGTTTGTCTCTCTCTCTCCCCATGCTGTGTCTCTCTCTCTCTCTCCCCCCCATGCTGTGTCTCTCTCTCCCCATGCTGTGTCTCTCTCTCTCTACCCCATGCTGTGTGTCTCTCTCTACCCCATGCTGTGTGTCTCTCTCTACCCCATGCTGTGTCTCTCTCTACCCCATGCTGTGTCTCTCTCTACCCCATGCTGTGTGTGTCTCTCTCTACCCCATGCTGTGTGTGTCTCTCTCTCTCCCCATGCTGTGTCTCTCTCCCAATGCTGTCTCTCTCTCTCTCCTAATGCTGTCTCTATCTCACTCCCAATGCTGTCTCTATCTCACTCCAAATGCTGTCTCTCTCCCATTGTGTCCCTCTTCCCATGCTGTGTCTCTCTCTCTCACTCTCCCCCCATGCTGTTTGTCTCTCTCCCCCCATGCTGTGTGTGTCTCTGTCTCTCTCTCTCCCCCCCATGCTGTCTCTCTCCCCATGCTGTCTCTCTCCCCATGCTGTGTGTGTGTCTCTCTCCCCCCATGCTGTGTGTCTCTCTTTCTCCCCACACTCTGCGTGTCTCTCTTTCTCCCCACATGCTGCGTGTCTCTCCCCCCATGCTGTCTCTCTCCCCATGCTGTGTCTCTCCCCATGCTGTGTCTCTCTCTCTCTCCTTCCCCCCCCCTATTCTGTGGAGGAGAGAGAAAGAGATGGATGTGTGATTCTGGACCCTACCTGTCACTGTGGAGCATGGCTGGTGGGGAAGCTATCTTGAACCCTGGCATCAGACGCCTCACTTCTGGGGCTCTGCTGAAGCTAACCCTGCCCCCACCCTCTGCAGCCAGACCCGGCCTCCGCTGTCCTCCCTGCCAGCATTCTCTGCTTGCCCCCCCCCCCCCTGCTCTGATGGTCAAAACCGGGAGTTAGAAAAAAACAAAACATTTTAAAGAATGTAGGGCAGGCGGGACAGACCTTAATAAGACGTGACTTCTGGTCACCCAAACAATACCTCCTTCTCCTCCTGCAGCCCCAACTTCCTCTTCCCTCCTAGCCCCATACCCCCCTAGTCCCATAGCCCCTTCTCCCAACCAGCTGTATAACTCCTCTGCCCTCTCCAGCCCCATACCTCCTACCCTACTATCCACATACCTCCTTCTCCATCCCCCCAACCCCATACCTCTTTCTCCTCCCCTAGCCCCATAGTTCCTCCTCTCCCCTTAGCCTCATACTTCCTTCTCCTCCCACTCTAGCCTTCCTCCCCCAAATCCCATGCCTCCTCCTCCCAGAACCATACGTAATAATAATAATAATAATAGTTTGTTCTTGTATAGTGCTGCTAGTTTTACCTAGCACTTTACAGAGACATTTTGCAGACACAGTCCCTGCTTACAATCTATGTTTTTTTGTGCCTGAGGTACATGGAGATAAAGTGACTTGCCCAAAGTCACAAGGAGCCGACACTCAGAATTGGACCAGGTTCTGCTACAAACTCAGTGTCAGAGTCAGTGTCTTTACTCACTAAGCCGCTCCATCTCCTTCCCCAGCCCCATACCTCCTTCTCCACCCCTCTGGTTCCATACCTCTTTCTCCCCTCCACTAGCCCCATATCTCATCTCCTTCCCCCTAGCCCCATACCTCCTCCCCCCAGCCCCATACCAACTCCCCCCAGCTCCAAACATCATTCCCCCCTGGCCCCATACCTCCTCCCGACAACCTCATACCTACTTTTCCCCCCAGCCCCATCCCTGCTTTACCCCCTGGCTTCATATCTCCTTCCCTTCTACAGCCCCATACCTCATTCTCTCCCCCCTCCCATAGCTCCATACCTCCTCCTCTCTCTCCAGCCACATACCTCCTTCTCCCACTCTAGGTCCATATCTCTTTTCCCTCCACAAACCTCCTTTCCCCCCCCCCCTGCCCCATACCGCATTTCCACCCCCCGGCTCCATACCTCTTTCTCCCCCATAGCCCCATACCTGCTCTCCTCATAACCTCATACAGTACTTCCTTCTCACCTCTACTCCCATATCTCCTTCCCTCCTAACCCCATACCTCCTTCTCAGCCCCCCAGTCCTACTTCCATATCTCCTTGTCCCTTCGCCCCATACCTCCTCCTTCACCCTCCCAGCCCCAAGCCTCCTTCTCCCCTACCCAGCCTCAGACCTCCTCCTCCCCAGCCTCATACCTTTTTCTCCCCTTTACCATACCTCCTCCCGCCCCATACCTCATTCTCCCTCCCACTAGTCCCATGCTTCCTTTTCCTCCCCCCCCCCCCCAACCCTATACCTCCTTCTCCCTTCGCTCCTTGTCCTCTACTAGCCCCATACCTACTCCCAGGGCTCAACAAATGCACTCATCCACTCGCCTGGGGCGAGTGCATTGTGCTCGCTGTCGAGTGTTACCTGCGGCGAGGTGCGGCAAAGCAGCAAAAGTCTCTCCTCCAGATGGCCTATTTGCATCCTCTTGGTTTGGTCCAAATCATTGCAGCTTACGCTTTCCTGACGATCTCCAGCAGTGTGGATTTTCCTCCTTCCAGTTTCTCAGCCATTCCTGGACAGTCTGGGCTGTTCCCCTTATACTTGGCGTCTCTGGCCTGTTCTACTCATTCTTAGCAACTGCTGTGTATATAACCCTGTGGGAAGTGGCATTCAGCTACAGCCATGGGCATCATCAAGTTCTCGCGTAATGATCACCTCCTACCCGAGTAGCCTCCTCTGGTTTAGCTGCTCATTGGCTCTGCACCAGCTCAGTTCTCGTGACTCGGAAATGAACCTCGCTCAGAGCATGGACTGAGTAGGCAGCTGTAACTCCTGCAGATGGGAAGTCACGCTTTTTGGAAGCAGATATCATGCTGTATTCTTACACGACTTCATAGATCCGTGGAGTAAAGTTTGGGAAGTCAGTGAAGCAGCTCACTATGTTTCACCAGAGTTTGGATGATGAGGAAGAAGAATGGATCAGCTGTAAGGGTACTCATTTTTTAAGTAGGGGAAACCCGTGTGCTGTACCTGGTGTTACAATGTTCAAAAGCTTCAGACCTAAACTATTGTTTCTCAACATCTGTTTTTTTGTAATGAGACGTTCATATAAAAGAAACATGGGAAAATGAGGTCTGTAGCAAGAAATAAATATTATCTATGTAGTTAAACAAGGTATAATTGTTGATTTAAGAGGGATTCGATGTCTTACAGGCTTATCTTTGTAGGTGCTACAAGAATACGCTCTCCCAAGTGCTAAATAGTCAAAGGAACATTAAAGAAAATAACATTAAAGAAAAGTTATACAATAGAAGACCATCGTTTGGGACCCTCACTGGATTCATTATCAGGGTTCCCATTGACAATCAGAATTGTTGGTCTTTTTCTTACATAATGTATGTATGTATGTAATGTAGTGTGTGTTTGTCAGGCTCTCCCAGCAGTGCAGGAGAAGACCGTGGTGAGTCGGGGGAGGATCTCACGCATTCTGGAGAAGCCAAGATGTTTTAGCTGTCTCTGTCGGAGTCGCCAGGAGCCAGACCCTCTCTCCCGTGACAGGCTTTTTTTCTGGACATATGCTGGATGAGTAATGTCTTATTTATAATGGGAAAATGCGCTATTATCCAGATATGTTGTTGGGTGGCCATTGATAGCCACATTGGCAATCTGTGATAGGGCATAGATAACCACAGTGACAATCAGTGGATGAAATGGCTTGAGTTTTTTTATAGTAATGTATTTTAATCTATTGCACTGTAATGATTATTTGAATGGGCAAAATCGCTATTACCCATCCTTGGGCTTTATATTTTACATTTGCATTAAATTTGTAATGATCTTTTTGCCAATCTTTTCAGTGCTTTTTGTTTGTTTTGTAAGTTACACTATGATCTTTTTTCTTTTGTCTTTTTTTGTCTTTGTCATATATGTTTGTTTGTCCCGATTGAGACTTCATTGAAGATTCCTCCAAGGACTCCTCTTCATTCCTGTTGGACTTTATATTTGGTCAGATTTTATATTTTAGAGGCGCCGGTTCTCCCCCTTCTTTTTATTTATATAGCGCCAAAAGTGTACTCAGCGCTTCACAAAGAATACAGTACAGAGAATTATAATAATACAATAACCACAGCAAAATCAGACAATAGGAAAGGAAATCCCTGCCCCAAAGAGCTTACAATCTAAGTGGTATGCTGGGAGACTTACAGAGACAGCAGGTGAGGGAATAAGTGCAGTAGATTGCAGTGCTTGACCACGATGGGTGGTAGGAGTGACTGTGGGTGTGGGACAGGTTAAGGTTAGTCAGTATTAAATCAGTAGGTTAACACGATTTACAGGGGAAGAGACGGCAGGGAGGACGTGGGTGAGAGCAGGTGTGTTTATGTCTGGGTTCAGGCTTAGGGGAGATCCCAGCAGCATCTTAAGTTGCTAGTTATTAGTCCTACTGTTCAATATTTTCACAGCAATATCCGGAAAGAACTTTGAGTTATGATCATTTGGACCATATATATGGCACAGTATGTAGTTTTCCCCCCAATATTTTTTATCTCAGCTTGTGTGAATCGTCCTTCCTCATCGCCACAGGTTGAACTCATTTCTATTGGTAAATTTTTGTTTATTAATATTGCGTCCCCTGCCTCCTTCCCCTTTGCTGGGGAGAGAACACAGTGTCTGACCCAGTCTCGCTGATATTTGGTGCTTTCTGTAGCATCTAAGTGTGTTTCTTGCAGGTAAGAAATGTCTGCCTTTATCCTTTTTAGATAGTTTAACACGTTTTTTCTCTTAATGGGGTTATTTAACCCCTTAACTTTCCTTGCTGTAACTCTCACTTTTTGTGAATATATTGTGTTTCATCTTGTTCCCTATACCTTGTCTTGGAGCGTCTTAACCCTTTCATCAGTTGGTATCCCCGTGTGATGGGGTTTACAGACCCATCACTAACAAACAAGCAGTACAAACAAAAGATTGGCAGGCATGCTGCCTGACTGCTGGAAACTCCCCTTTTCAAAAGACAGCTAATAAGGGCAGAGGTCTAGCACCTGCAGCCAATCTCAGAAGCTATATTAACAGGCTTCTGAGAACACAGGGAGGCTCATTCTGGTCTCAGCCAGGGAAGAGACAGGAGCCTAGGAGGCAAGTGATTTAGAACACATGAAAAGAACCTTGTTTATATATTTCTCTTTAAATAGTATTTTGGTTCCTTCCTTGTTAACCCTGTGGCAGGAGAGTTTATCCTAAGCCTCTTAAAAGGTATTAACTGGCTAAACAATAAAATATTGGCCACTTTTTGTTTGCATATGAAAATAATTAATGAACGAACAGGGGAAAGTTCGGTACATACGGTGGCAGCAGTACTCTGAACCTGGAGCGGTAACTTCCGAAGTGCCTGGGAGCATCAATGAGTGGAGAAGTGCCTTAAACATTTGGAAAGCTAGTAAGAGTACCTCAGCATATGAAGTGGATATTGTGTGTAGATACTGAAGGGTCTCCTTGTACCTGTTGGTAAGGTGCACATACAGTGGCGGCCGCCTTGAGTCTAAAGCGGCCGCCACCGCCGGAATTTGTAAACCGCGTACAGACGCAGGCTTTTTTTTTTTTTACGGCGCCTGCGGCGCTTCCATTGTTCAGCGCCATTAGAGCTGAACGGAGATGTGGCTGGCGCGCAGCCTAGTTCGGCTGCTGAAGAAAACAGCCCCGAACAATTGCGGGTAAGCTTTAGAATAAGCTTAGCCGCGACTGTAACAGCCTGCAAGGTAGAGTCCTGGTTACAGTAAATCTGCACAGGGGTTTTGTTTTCTCTCTTTCCCACAGAATGATGGATATGGAGCGGCTGGTGAAATGGATGGCCGAGCAGCAGGCTCAACTGCTACAACAGGTCCAACTCCAAAATCAACAAATGCAGGCCCGATGCAACAACCGCAACAGGAGTTTCAGACAACGTTGGTGCATCAGATGAACAGTCAGCCGCAGACAGATTTATCGGGGCCCTGGACTAGTTATGACCGGGCCCTCCCCTCCCCCCCCTCGGGTGGCACTGTGTGCTCATTTGCATGTCATTTCCCAGAATCCCTTGCTGCAGTGGAAGTGCTGGGTGATACAGGTGAAAGATGGGGTTGCAGACCTGTCTAAAACATGCGAATGAGCATACAGTAATATTTCCATTTGCTATATGCTTTACTGTGGAGGGTTTTTGTCACTTTTTTACCCACCATAACTTAACTTAATATGTATATATGTATATGTATGTCCGGGGATTTTCTTTTCTGGGCTCAACTGAGCTCTTTTTTTATGCTGCCTTCCGGTTATGGCGGTGATGTCGGGGGTGTTCTGGTAAGTGCGTCTGCAAGGGGCCAAGGTTTATGTATGAGATGTATAGTATCAGCCACAGAGCTACTCTTATGCTTCGTTAAGGAGGTGGGTTTTAAGATGGGTCTTAAAGGTGGCTAGAGTGGGTACTAGTCGGATAGTGAGGGGAAGGGCATTCCAGAGGTGTGGGGCAGTCGGTGAGAAAGGCTTAAGGCGGGCATCTGGCATTCTGAATTAGGTCACTCAGGGTAACGGATGGTAATGACTTCTCCGCTACACACAATATGAGCAGTGACAACTTTTTACATTACATGCTATACAAGTAGCGGACCGGAACAAACCTGCTATCGATATGATGCTAGTTCAGCTAAGGTTGCGTGTAATGAGGCTAGTGGTCTGTAACACCACAATATAGTATCAGTCTAGTCTTAGGTACTTTGGCGCTTTGATACCGACCCCACACGCTATACAAAACAACCTTATTTGAATCACTTTGCTATCTATATGCTGCTATTTCAGTTAAGGTTGCGTGCAATGAGGTTAGTGGTCCGTAACATCACATTATAATTACCGTAGTCACAGACTATACAGACTCCTCTCTATCTCACTTTCCAGACAAAGCCTCAGCTGCAAGAAAGCTACAAACAAGAGCGTCAGCCTGATACTGAGAAGATAGGTTTTTACATACTACTTGTCTTGATTCCAGCAGCACTGTGCAGGATCAGACGCTTATTTTAGACAGTTACTCATGTTGGCTACATAGTTGCAAGCTTGATACTAACAATATGGTATGTAACAACTAACCTGTCATGTTTCCAGCCATACTGAGCAGGATCAGACGCTTCTTTTAGACAGTTATGTATGTTGGCTGCATAGTTGCAAAGACCAGTGACAAAGAGGTATAGGAGGTGAACGTCGATATCGTTACTGCAATATACTAGCCATGTTCCCTATATACCAATGAGCAATCCTTTTATGGCTTCACACTAGTGAAACTTTTTGCTCTAAACTGACAAAAGACACTTTCTCTATTTCACATGTAGAGATTGTATTGCAACCTGTACTTTTTGTCGTTTATAGTCCGCACTATTTGCTTTAAGTGTACCTAAATAAGGGGATAAATCCAGTGCTAATTCAAGAGACCTACAAGGTTTCTATATATACATATATGCATGTGGACAACCGTATAGAATCCCCCCCAGGTAAAAACACAGTGTCACCGGCACACAAAAGAGGGGGATTAACCCTTGTTTGCAACAAATTACCATACTATCCAGAGAGGCATTTAACACCCCCCCCCCCCCCCTCCCGGACAATAAAAATCGTGATTAAAATTACCAGGCTAATTCAGTGTCATCTAGCCTTTGAGGATAAACTCTTTTTAATATTTAGTTTAATAGTTCGTCGCTATATGCACCACCTTATCTTACTTTGAATTATTATTAATTAAAAGTTTAAATTTTATCATCTAGACACCATAATTAATCTTTGGTCTTCGAGTGCTCATACCCACAGGGTTCTCTCTCTTAGGTTTACCATATATTAAATTATACCGGATGTAGCACCAGACCCCGCATTTGGACACACTTACCCATACGACACTAGCTGAGCAGGGGTCCCTCCTCCCCCTTTTCCTCAAGGTTTATCTGGGAGAGGGCTTTAGGCACAAAAGGGGTAGAAAGAATACATCCTTGAGCAGAACACAAGAGTCGGGATGGTGTATAGTGAGAAATTAGGGCTGAGATGTAAGGAGGAGCAGAAGAGTGTAAAGCTTTAAAAGTGAGGAGAATTGAGTGTGTGATACGGGAATTGATAGGAAACCAGGAGAGGGATTTCAGCTGGGGGGACGCTGAGACAGATTTAGGAAAGAGTGTAGTGATTCTGGCAGCATTAAGGATAAATTGTAGGGGAGACAGGTGAGAGGCAGGATGGCCGGACAGCAGGAGGTTGGAGGCTTTAAAATGTGTGGGGGCAGTTCTACCTCTCCTCTGGACTGTAGACACATATTTTGCAATAAATGATAATAATGAAACATCCTCAAACTCCCTCTGGACGGCGCACAAAACTGTTATCAGGGGGACACTAATAAAAATTGCACCTCTCGACTACAAACAATTACAAAATGAATGAATGAAATGACAGACCTTGAGGCCCACAATAAACAAAAATATGAGACTGAACTAACACAAAAAAATAATAAACTTCACCAGGAGAAATGTAGGGGTCCTGCTGACCGAACATGCAGAAAAAGCCCACTGCTGGACTGGGCAACTTTATTATCAAAAGTGAAGCAAACCAGACACCATACTGGCCCGTAGAATAAGCGATAAACAAAGTACAGTAGTCACCACATCCTACCCATTAAACTTAGTTAAGGGAAGCTTTCACATAACCCTGAAATTATTATGTCTGAGTTTTACAGATTTTATATGGAATTATATGACGGATGTAAAACCCAGAAAAACAAAAAAATAACAAGACTGAGAGGACGCAATTTTTACAAGATTGTAACATGCCAAGTATTGACCCAAAGGAGCTAGAATTTGTCAGTAGCCTCATAACAGATGAGGAAGTGACTACAGACCTAAAAAATGTAAAACCTGCTAAAGCACGAGGACCAGATATTCAGGGCTATAGTATAAAAAAATTGTGGGAAAACTGGTCCCGACTTAACAAAATTATTTAATAGTTTAATTGAAAGGAGAAATATCCCACTGGAAATATTGCAAGCGTTGATCACCCTTATACACAAAAAAAGGAAAGACTCAATGGATTGCCATAGTTACAGACCAATTTCGTTAATCAATACAGACATGAATACATTAGCTAAGATGTTAGCAAACCGACTAAATACACTGCTTCCCAGACTCATACACCTGGACCAGGTGGAGTTTAACCCAGGCAAGCACCGGACAATATAAGTAGATTGACCAACATGGTACACATAGCAAACACAAATAAAATACCAACAATGTTATTAACGCTAGATATATATCGAAAAGGCGTTTGATCGAGTGGATTGGACATACCTATTTACAGCACTAGCTGCTTTTGGGCTAAAAGGAAATTTTATTAGGTGGGTTAAACTCCTCTACAGTACACCAGTGGTGCTAATCCTCAATGCGAGCTTCACCTCAGGCATAGTTCAAATCAAAAACGGCACAAGACAGGGTTGCCCGCTTTTGTCCCTTTTGTTTGCCTTGGCAAGCGGACCATAAGCCATAAGCATTAGAATGAACCCAAATATAACACCCATAAAGGTGGGAAGTCAGGAGTACATGTTAAGTCTTTTTGGGTATGACATCCTCCTCACCATAAACAAAGCCATGACCTCTTTACCAAACCTGTTCAGTATCCTTAATATGTTCGAAAAAATATCAGGCTTTAAAATAATTCACAGCAAATCGGAAGCCCTAAACATCAATTTACCACAGAATTGAATCAAGTTGTTGTCCCTTCATTTCAATTTCAAGTGAAAAAAATATAATTTGCCCTATTTAGGAGTTAAAATAACAAGGACATATGAAACTAAATTTAGCATAGGTTGAACTTGATGGGCGCGTGTCTTTTTTCAACCTTATCTACTATGTAACTATGTAACACTGTACCAGCTCATTTCTCCTACATGTACACAAAGCTGAAAAACGACCTGCAGGAACGGTCAAGATACTCGATATCGTCGCTAGGAAGGAGAGCGGCAGTGAAAATGACCCTCGTGCCCAGAATCATATATGTATGCAGAACCCTCCCGTTACCTCTCAGTGTCAAAGATATAACAGACCTATAAAAATATGTAAACAGGTTCATTTGGAACAACAACAAAAACCCACAAATTGAAATATCTTAATTAGACTAGCTAGAATGGCTTTGGCTGTACCTCACATCAATTCTTTGTATCTGGCAGCGCAGATGACTCAATTAGCCCTTTGGCATGGGGACCCCAAATCCATAAGGTGGGTCAAGATTGAGTACGCCTCCTTTAAAGAATTACCGATATGATCTATTTTCTGAGTAACAAAAAACTACAGAGTGGTCAGCAATAATTCTCTCCCTACTACTAAGCACTCATTGCAGCGGTGGGCTAGGATTCGCTCGAGATACAGTACGGCCTGACTACTTCAGGCTCCCCCATGATGCCACTGTTTAACAACCCAATATTTAAACCTGGGGGCGAACCCCAAAAATATCAATGGTGGATAAAACATGGTATGCTTAAAATTAAAGACCTACTCTCAGGACGCAAAATCAAAACTTACACACAACTTCAAGAGACTCACCAGATTCCTAATTCAGATATATTCAAATTAGTCATTATATAAATCATCGATTAACCATGAATAAACCCAGTGACACTACCACATTTGAAGAGATCTGCCGGTCTGACCATCTTTGTAAAGGACTGATTTAAATCTTATATGAAACCATCCTCCCACCCTGTTCAGAAAATTATATGAAATACATCACACGCTGGACAGAGGACCTAGGTGAACCCAAAGATCCATCTATATGTGAAGACATTTGGGAGACGGTGTCCTCCGTCTGCATAAACACAAATATAAAATAAACTGCATACAAGGTGCTACCTCACTCCGGATAGGTTAAACAAAATATAGAAGAACGCTTCACCTGACTGTTTCTGGGGATGTGAACCTCGAGGATCAGTGATACATATTTGGTGGGAGTGTCCTCTGATAGCTGTAGAAAGGTGTCATGTGATTCAGGAATCCATTTTGTCTTATTTGTTTTTATTCTGTTTGTGCTCTATGAAAATGTGGGATTTCCAATTAAAATTTAGTATTTCACTCAGGAACGAGCAGAAGGTTAATGGAAAAGGATCTTGGGAGTTACAAAAGTTAATAAACTGCAGAAAATATATGTGGTCATAAATGTAAGTAGTACAGACTAGGAAACCTGTTGGTGAAAAGCAAACATGAACAGGATTGTAAAGATAGGTATCTCTTGATAATAAAAAAAATAGTCTTTAAATAACAAAGGAATTCTTCATTCAGCACAAAGATGAATATAGATAAGGATGTGAAGGAATATTGGTTAAAACATTAGTGATTGACTGAAGAAATGAAAGACATACGTAGTTTAAAGTCAGTACAATTGTATATAAACCTGTGTCAGAAATGTATATTCAGAATCCCGAATCATTAACATCCAGAAACATCATCACTGAAGGATGTTCTATTCACAATCCTGTTGTATTGCATAACACTTTTTACCTAAGAAAATCTAAAGGAAGTGCTAACTGTACAAAAAAGGAACCTGTGTCCCTTCGTTGGAAACTGCGAAAGAAAGGATCTCCCCGCACACATATTTTGACTGATGATCTTGGCCTGTATCCCGTGACTCTCCTAACTTACAATGGAGGAAATGGAGGAGGGCCCTTTTTGTAAGGGCGAGTTCCAATTCTCTCACCTTTTATCATTATTGTGAGTACGTGGTCTCGAACAAAGAACCTGATGAAAAGAGATCCAGAAACCAAGACAAGAGACAGGAGATATTCTTAAAGCAGCTTCTGGGGGTAATAAAGTTAATCCAAAAAGGCCTTTTGAGTCTACATAGTTACATATAGTTACATAGTAGATGAGGTTGAAAAAAAGACATACAGTACGTCCATCAAGTTCAACCTATGCTAGATTTAGCCATGTCTAGGAAGCAAGGTTATTGCTACTAAGGAAGGATTGCAGGGATTGAACTGGAAAGGTACCAGACAGAGGAGAGACACATGGCACAGGTTTTATTTCTCTTGACGACACCGAGAATAAAGCTTCTGATTACGTAAGTACCAAAAGCAGCTCATTCTTTTGGGTACTGTGTGAACCTGATTACGTAATCTAATATGGATAGTATCCAGGAACAAGCTAATGTTGAATATAAGGTCCCTCTGATAGCGCCCAGATTCAGGGTGTGCGACAATTCCGGGTTCCTTATGAAAGTAGGTTATGAGTGCCTTTAATTAAATAAATGAAAAGAAATGTAGCACTCATAAAGATAAAAGAAAGTTTGAGCTCTTGAAAAAGATGGTCTTGATCTATGAGTAAAAAATGGCAGGATAGCTGGCATAGGACAAGTGAAACAGACCCAAATTGTAAGCAATATCCAGTATTATGTTTGAAAAAAACAGTATATCAGAGACCAAGCACAAAGTTGTTGCACAATTCCTAGAACTATATCAGGAATACAATACAATGATTATGCTTTGTGGAAGAAAATACAGGAGAGGAGATTAGCAGAAATATAAAAGAATTGCGGGGAGAATAATGGGTGAGAAATTACTGTAAGGCTGAAATAAAGAGCAATTCACAGCTCTCGTGTCTTATAATTGCCCACACCTGCAGCAGCCCCCCCTTCACAAACTTGAGACTTAACCATAAATCCAGAAAGAAATTGGCTAGAATTGAAAAGTATGTTTTAACTCAGTTTTAAAGAAATTAATGCATAAATACATACATCATATAGTTACAATGATAAGAATAAGAAAAAAGGAAAGTCGTTTTTTTTTTTTGCTTGAATAAGAATTAGACTGTTTTTTGTTTCACCGAGTGTAGATAAACACTGCACTACTGTTTAGTGTAGATGTTGGTATCGATGACATAATTTTTTAGGATCACATTTAATTATTTAACTATATAATCGGAAGGAGCATCATTTCCGATTGTCTTATCATTTCTGTGTTCCGTGCTGAAAAAAAGGGGAGCTTCCTCTTAAATTATTTCTGTTTGTCTGTTAGTTATTTGTACAAAGTTCACATTAAATGGCAGATACAATAGATTTGTTCAAAAAAAGGTTGGACATCTTTTTAGAAAGGAAAGGTATACAGGGATATACCAAATAAGTAAAACGGGAAGGATGTTGATCCAGGGATTAATCCGATTCCCAATTCTTGGAGTCGGGAAGGAATTTATTTTTCCCCTTATGAGATATCATTGGATGATATAACACTGGGGGTTTTCGTTTGCCTTCCTCTGGATCAATAAGTAAGTATAGATATATGATAAAATATCTGTTGTCTAAATTTAGCATAGGTTGAACTTGATGGACGGAAGTCTTTTTTTCAACCTCATCTACAATGTAATGTAAAAATAGTGTGAAGAAATAATCATTCCATGCCATGGAGTGAAATAATGTCACTAACATTTAATGATTTAGGATTGAAGAATACTAAGGGTTAAGATACACCTATGTGGTATTACATTTTAAGAGTATTAATTAAAAAATTTTTTTAAAGAAAATGTTTTCAATTTGGCTGTTGTAAAAAGATTAGGCTTGCATCCTACAGGAGATAGAGAGATGTACCTGAAGAAGGCACCTAAGATCCCTTCTAAAAGGCGCCTTTTAGAAGGGATCTTAGGTGCCTTCTTCAGGTACATCTCTCTATCTCCATATTTACACTCCCTTGGCAGCACGCTAATACCACCAAGGGGTTTTTGAGCGAGGTCTCTCTCCATAGTACACTTGCATCCTACAGGACAATACAGCGAATTAAACACCTATTAAGGGTATGGAATATTAGATTAAGATTTCGTTACACCCTGACTCCCAGTTTAGACTTGTATTTACATATAGTAATTCCGTAGCTCATTAACATATTTCTAGCAGGCGTTGGAACCCCGGGGGCTGGGCGGCACTGTGTTACAATACGTGAATGATCTACTGATACAAACACAAAATATGATGTAGAACATGTGGAGGTTTTAAATCAAGTTTTTTTTTTTTTGCTACTTTAGAGGAGTCAGGACTGAAACTAAAATACATCTAAAGCGTAAGTTTAAAAAAGTGAAGTAAACTTTTTGGGGGTAATAATATTAGACAAAAGAAAGAGCCAGATCCTATAGAGCACAAAAGCTTTACAGATTTTACCCACTTCAATCACGGGATTGAGAAAAGTTGGGGTTTTGTTCATTTTTCCAAGGGAATTTATAGAGGGGTTTTCAGAAATAACTAAAGTTGTCTATCATTTTTTTCAAGGGAGAATCGCAGATTCACAATGCATTACTGTGGTCTGAGGAATGCTACAGGGCAGGGGAAAGTCTGAAGGTATAGTAGCATTAAAGCAGCAGTCCACGATGCAGTTTAAAATATATATATATATATATATTTTTTCCCCTTTAATATGTGCATCAATACAAACCACACAATGATAAGTAATTAGCTTACTTGCTGATCGATCCGTTCTCCTGTGATCAATGCTGCGCTTATACAGAAAGAATCTAATGATCCTAAAACTTTAGGATTTTTCGGGAGTTTTGACACCTATAGAAAAAAAAATGTGTAAAGCAATTGATGATAGCACATTGGATAGCAGTGGAATCCATAGAACATATAGTAGGATTGAGTGAAATCATGGTGTAGACACAACACTGCTTTTAAAATGCTATTGTCGGGACAGTTAAAAGGGGTCTCAAATGAAAGACATGCCCAATTGGTTAACAAACTGCAGGATATTTATTTGCAATGCTGAATATATTGCCGCAATGAATGCAATATGAAGGTGAAACATTTGTAGTGCGATGGTGGCAACGGAAAAGGCCTCCCCTTATCTGAAAGAGAAATTGGAGCAGAAATCTAATTTTTTTTGGAGACGGATATTCTTGTTGAAACTCCTAGCCAACTTCCCAGCATGAAGAGCAGAGTTAGAAGATATTAAACGGGGAATCTAGAATGTTGAGAGAAAGTGAATATTTTCAACATATCTTTTTCAAAAAAGGGAGAGAGCACAAGCCACTAAGATCTCTTATTATGAATTCATGACAGGGAGAAAGATGCCTGTTTACAGGCATACCCCGGTTTAAGGACACTCACTTTAATTACACTCACTTTAAGTACACTCGCGAGTAAGGACATATCGCCCAATAGGCAAACGGTGCTCGCGCATGCACTTGTCAGCAGGTCCTGAACAGCAATACCGGCTCCCTACCTGTACCGAAGCTGTGCGCAAGCGGGGAGACTATAGAGCCTGTTACAAATGCCTTATTTACATCAGTTATGCACGTATATGATGATTGCAGTACAGTACATGCATCGAGAAGTGGGGAAAAGGTAGTGCTTCACTTTAAGTACATTTTCGCTTTACATACATGCTCCGGTCCCATTGCGTACGTTAAAGCGGGGTATGCCTGTATTTCCCTAAATGAACCGGCCAGGTTACAGCAGCTACAAAAACAGTTGAAGGAAACATTGCATTTTACCAGAACAAACTTGCTAAGACACTATTCAAGTTTGTTGAGGGGGGCTGGGGAGGGTGATCTGATTAATAGCTATGACTAGATGTGATTATTTAGGATTGGTAATGGTAAAGACATTTAGAAAGGAAGGTGTTTTTGAAATGTTAAAGAAATTCAGCAATATCATTATTACAGTGTAGAAACTTGATACACAAAATCCTAGGTCACAAAAGCCAAAGGAAAGAATTGCAAGCACAGTATATATAGATTAATTATACAAAAGAAAGGCAGGTAGATATGAACAAACAGATATCACTGCCAAAAAAATGATACTGTACTTGATTTTGTCCCCAAGTGAAGGATGGATCTGGGTACCTGGAGGACACAAAGTACTTGACAACCCAGAACTTCCTCTTTCCCCTGTGCGCATAACTTTCACAGGTCAGTGGGATCTGAGAACTTTTGGAACCGGACATGTCCGATGCCCAGAAGAAGAAGAAACACGATATCTTAAACCAGAACCAAAGATAAAGGACCCACTTCCATCAGATGAACAGCGACCACTTCTTGAACGGGAAACAAACATAAAGGACCAGACCCGAAGCAAGAAAAAGAAGACAATGGAACTTCGTCAAAGAAGCAAGATGCACACTAATGGTGCCATGATTTACATACTCCTATGGAAACGTTGTGCAAAAAGACCGACAAGACAATGTGGATAAAGTGGATATATGTCAGGACGGAGGGAGCTCGTCTAGTACCCATGACAGTGTTCAGAAAGACAAAATATGCATTAGACTATATTTTACTGACACTGAAAATTCTACATGGTCCATATTAATAACAAGATACAATCAAATATGTGTGAATATAAAATGCGAATTGTGAGAAAATGTATTTGAACAAATATTGCAATTGTGTCTTCTGAATGACATTTTCAATGCATTATAATGTAACATGCATTTTTGTTTCTATAGCAACCATTTACAAAGTCACATCCATTTCCTCTTCTGAAACAGGCTCTGGCACACCCTTTTTTGAGCCCTGCCCTCTCTGGCAGTGCACTAATTGTATCTTGTAACTGCCTGGTCACATGATCTTCCCCACATAACTTTCCATCTTTGGTCCTTTCTACTGCACTGACAGCCATTTAGTGAACCCCCGAGCCGAATCTTCGCTGATCGATCACAGGAGAACTGATTGATCAGCAATTTAGCTAATTACCTATCATTGTGTGGATTGTATTGATGCACATATTAAAGGGAAGGAAAAAAAATACGGCAGCTTGGACTACTATATATAGGTCAATAGCCTTAGGATTTTTAAGTATAACAAAGATAATATTGAGTCTTAAGAATAATACAGAATTGAATATAGGCTGTCTAAAATTACAGCAGAAAGATAAATGTACAGTAAAAATAACAAATCCACTGTAAAATCCCGAATGGTATTTAAGAGACGGAAATTTCTATTGGCACCAATCAGAATAAGGTCCACATGTAATCCACGTTTAGAATTATTCAGCAACTCAATTATAGGGCCAAGATTAGGATGTACTTTAAATGAAACAACTATGGTAAAAGGAAATGTGGGCCCTTGGATTAAAGAATAGTATACATAATCTCAACTACTGTAAACATCAAGGATGAACAGCTCATTTGGGATTTCGAAGAGAGCATATCAATGGTTAGCTTATACAAGTAATCTATTTATTGTAAAGTGGTGACCAAGAATTAGGAGACGCCAGAGTAGTGTTAGATCATAACACTAAGGGATTGTTAAATACTAAATGGGAATATGAGACAGAAAATGTGTCACTGTGGGTTTCCCTATTCAGTGTGAAAACAGAAAGGTATAGGGCTGGATTGTTCCATTTTATGATACACCCAATTCTATTATTATTAGTACTTATGTTATTAATGTAATACTCTATTTGTATTGTAAATGTAAGTCATTTGTAGGAATTACCAGAAGTCTGATTGCTGAAGCACGAGTCCCAGAAGAATCTGCTGCTAACACTTTGCTAGGAGTGCCAATAGGCACTGAGGGAGGTTTGTAGAAAGGTGTCATGTGATTCAGGAATCCATTTTGTCTGATACGTTTTTATTCTGTCTACGTTCTATGAAAATGTGGGATTTCCAATTAAGATTTTGTATTTCACTCAGGGACGAGCAGAAGGTTAATGGAAAAGAATGTTGGGAGTTACAATAGTTAATTAACCTCAGAAAATATATGTGGTCATAAATACAATTAGTAAACATTAGGAAAATTGTTGATGAACCAAAAACATGAACAGGATCGTAAAGATAGGTATTTTGCGATTATGAAAAATAGTCTTGAAAGAACAAGGGAATTCTTAATTCAGAGAAAAGATTAATATAGATAAGGATGTTTTGGAAGGTAAAGGCTGCTGCCAGAATCACTTTACTCTTTCCTAAATCTGTCTCAGCTTCTCCCCTGGTGAAATCCCTCTCCTGGCTTCCTATCAAATCCCGTATCACACACTCAATTCTCCTCCTCACTGTTGTGGCTTTACACTCTTCTGACCCTCCTTACATTTCAGCTCTTATTTCTCACTATAGCCACGCTATTTCCCCTTTTTTCTTGAGGTTTTGCTGGTTCTCCCTTTTTTGTATATTTATTCTGGACTTGGAACAGTCTATAGCAGCACCTATCAGTATCTGTTAGGGAAAGTATAGGGTCACTTAGTTTATTTACAACACACTTCAATTGTTTGGAGTATTCTGTGCTTTTTCCTGAATTGTGTGTATTATTATATTGTGACACTGATTGGCATAACAGAACCCCTACCTGAGATGATAGGTCTAGTTGAAGTTCTTATGAATTTTTGGAAGCGTGCACATAATTGGTCAAACCGGATGTTCTTGCACCAAGAATTAGTGATTAATCTCATCAATCCTAGTGTCAGGGAAAAATACCATGTCCAAATAAACAAAATATACTATATACATATATACAAAAGTGGATAGTAACCCCCCATCTGGAGTAGAAGATATAACAGGCAAGAGCACAAAAAGGAGAAACTGTTGCACAAAGTATCCACTATGCTGAAATCTCAATAAACAGAATTCAGATGGGGAATCAAAATGGAACAGGGTAATGGGAGAGAAATAAAGGAGGGCAACATTTCAGGGAGGTAGGCCCTCTTCTTCAGGCCCGTTCTCATGTATCAAATACGGTCTTCAAAATTACTCATGAAAATGTTGGCGTAGGTGGGTGCGACATTGGGCCCCATAGCTGTACCCTGTTTTTGAATATAAAATATGTTTTCAAACGGAAAGAACTTTTGTGTAAGAATAATATTAAGCAGCTCCATGATTAGCATGTGTTCCCTGAGAGTGAACAAATGGTGAGCTTCCAAAGATAGTTTGACAGCCGTTATCCCATCAACATGCGGGATAGAGGCATGGAGGCTGTTTACATCTAATGAAAGGAGTAATACCTTTTTTGTAATCTCTGATAAGATGATCCTACAGTACGTAAAAAAAAAATTGGAAGTATCTGATTCTTGTTTAACTTAGGAAACATGTATAAAAACAGGAAAGATGGGATCTGTTTTAATTAGATAATTTTTCTGTTTAGAGGAAATTACGCCCCCCGTCTGCTGCTTCTTGGATAATCTATGCTATTTTATTAGAAATATCCATGGTAGGGATATGAGACAAGATTCCCTAGTTGGATGTATTCGCAAGCCGACACAAAATCTCTGTTCTGTAATCAGTCCTATTCATAATCACTATCGCACCTCCTTTGTCTGCTGATTTGATAATGATATTCTTGTAGTAGGTTAAACCCGGCCATTGCACCAACCTGGCTTAAAGCTGCAGTTCAGTCAATATCCTGCATGTGTGTTTTTTTTTAATAAATCAGTTCTGTAGTAAGAAAAAATACTTTTAGCATTTTCTGTTTTAAAAAACAACAACTTTGAAAGACCAATTTCTTGTATTCTATTTTAACAAGCATGCTTGTTCCTATAGCAACGATTTACATTCCCCATATTTAAAGATGTCGCCAAACTTTGCCGATCAATAGACGGAGAACGAATTGACCGGCAGCTATGCAGTTCTTTAGGTAATTAGAGATTGCCCACATGAAACTATTGAAGTAAAACAATAAATTAAAAAAAAAAAAAAGACAGAACTGCAGCTTTAAGGGATACTCAGGGGTTTCAACAGGAGTATTCATCAGGAAAGCCCTAGTAGGTGAAACGCGTAGAGCTGCTGTATGAGCCGAGATATAGGACGCCGATATAACGCTGCTGTCATCACCGCTGATCAAATCAGAGAGACGCGGAGTACACAGAGCAGAGAAGCTGAGAGCGCGCCAGCTGATCCTGCAGACCTGTGTGGCTAAATGCTTATAAAGAATTGACACCATGCGAGTGTTCGCTTTTTACGTGTTCATATTTATAAAAACTTATTACAGTCTGCACTATTGGGTCCTCTACCTTTTATTTTATCAAGGTTCTTCATACACAAGATCAACCTGAGTCTATCACCGTACTGTACAGTACATCACTGCCTCTGATATGGGACATGCTAAAAAGAATGGGGAACATGTGAGTATATCCCCTGTGGATTTGCAGACCACAGCTCACCATATTACAGACATACTGCACTACTGTATTTTTTCTTTTTTTCTATATTTCTATATTGACCTGCGCTCCCCATGACCTGGAAACCTGCACATTTGGGATTGGAAAAAGCAATCCACACAAGGGTTGAGCTGCAATCAACATATATTTTTATATACTGGTTTGCTATACACACCTGTGGGTGTGTTCTTTTCACTACACTTGTAGTTCACTTTTATGCTAATTGGTGGTTTAACCCATTCACTAATTAGTCACTCATTGAACACAATTTATTTAAAATTGCACTTATTAGACTTAAGCGCCATTGATAACACTTTGTTTTCCTGTCCACATTTAATGCAAGATAAGATCTTGTTTGCCTTTGCAGCTACTGCATGACTTTGGGCACTATTGCAAAGCCTGCTTTCTACACGCACTCCTAAATCCTTCACCATCAAGGATTCGCCTAATTTATCCCCATTTAGTTTGTAAGTTGCCTGTGTATTCTTGTTTCCCAAATGCATAATCTTACATTTATCTGTATTAAACCTCATCTACCATTTACCTGCCCACGTTTCCAGTTGAAGTCCTTCTGGAACTAAATGGCACCCTGCTCCGATTCTACTACCTTACACAATTTAGTATCATCAGCAAAGATGGAGACTTTGCTCTCTATGCTAACATCAAGGTCATTAATAACCAAGTTAAAAAGCAGGGGTCCCAGTACCGATCCCTTAGGTACTCCACCCATAACTTTAGCCCAACCTGAAAAAGTTCCATTTATGACAACATTCTGTTGTCTATCCTTCAACCAGTTTTCAGTCCAGGTGCAAATATTTTTACAGAGTCCAATTTGCTTTATTTTGCACACTAACCTCATAATAATAATAATAATAATAATAATAATAATAATAATAATAACAACTTTATTTATATAGCACTTTTCTCCCAATGGGACTCAAAGCACTTCAGAGTTACAAAAAAGGGAAAAAGAAGAAACGGTTTAAGGTTATAAACAAGACCAAACACAGAGAAAGATACAATACAGGATGTGGCGGTACTGTAGCTATTAAAGGCTCTATAGGTTGTGGCTCATTAATTAAATGCTTGGGTAAACAGGTAGGTCTTGAGCCTGTTTTTCTAGATTTCCAGAGAGGGGTCTTCTCAAACTGTACAAGGCAGATTGTTCCAAAGAGTGGGAGCAGTGTGACTAAAAGCTCGGGCCCCAAAGGAAGTTAAGGAGATTCTGGGAACTATTAGGAGTCCTTCATCTGCAGATCGAAGTGAGCAATTGGGAGGGTAGGGAACTAAAAGCTCTTTCAGATAGCTGAGATCCTTGTTATGTAGTGCTTTAAATATCTGAAAAAATAGATGTTCCAGGGCACTGCGGAATTTTCAAAATGAATTTATTCGATCAGCAAACACAACATTTCAACCAACTGTGTGGTCTTTCTCATTCTATTCACCGTAGTGCCCTGGAACATCTATTTTTTCTTTTAGTTCTTGGATTTCTCTTAGACAGGTTTCCCCTGAACCAGGAGTACTGGTAACTGCAAGTATATTATTGTTTTTTTATGGTGTGCAGCAGTACATCTCATATGCATTGTGTTTAAATATCAACAGGCCAATCTTGAAATAAATTCGCTATTTTACAGGCAGCCAGGACAGAGATAGGAGAACAGGTGCTATGTGGCAAGAACAGGTCTGGTTAGTTAACAACCTGGCCACAGCATTCTGCACCAGCTGCAGGCGGCACAGCTCTTTTTCCGGAACACCCATGTAGAGTGCATTGCAGTAGTCCAGGCGTGAGGACACAAAGGCATGGACAAGCGTAGTAAGATCCTCTGGGAGGATCAAGTGCTTAATCCTGGCTATGCTCTTTAGGTAGAAGAATGAAGATTTGATCATGGCTGGCACCTGATGTTTAATGGTGAAGTCACAGTCAAGGACAACACCAAGACTCCGGACACGGACAGAGTTTCGCAGCTGGAAGCCCCCCCCAAGCTTAAGGCCAGGGTGTTGACCTAGCCGCAGTCTTGTTGTCTTCTGATGGTGAGCATCTACCACGAGTACTTGTGTCTTATCAGGATTCAACCTCAACCAACTGGAGCTCATCCACTCTAGGAGCTCAGATAAACCTCTATTGAAGACTGATAATGGGTCCTTAGTGCCTGGTGCAAAGGACAAGTAGAGGTGAGTGTCATCTGCATAGCAGTGATAAGGCCATGCCGCCTGATTATATCACCTAGTGGCAGCATGTACAGTGCAGAAAGAAAATATTGAATATGCACTCACCAAATGGGAGATTTTAGATATAATGCAGACAAAGTGCTCACCTGGATCCGGTTGGTGCTCAGATCCTGTGCCCCTACCGCTAGGCACCAAAAGTCAGTACATGAGTAAAGAAAATGGATCAGCACTCAATACATCAAGTACAAAAATAAATAATCATGTAACCAAAGCCAATTTTAAAGCATCCAAGTAGCTGCTATTTAATGAGTGTCCCTCACAGGGTGCACAAAAAAAAAACAATAACTCAGCAGAGTCCCATAAGATGTTAACAGTTTGCACACATATATTCACAAAGTGCAATGTTTCTGGGCCCGTGGCCCTTTCCACAGCATATAAACTGCGAACAACATAGGAGATAGGATAGAACCCTGTGGCCCTCCATGTGACAAGGGCATATAATAGATGCAGAGGAGTACATTCCTAAGGATACTCCCTGTGATCTACCAGTGATAAAGGACCTGAACCAGCTGAGAACTGTACAACCCAGTCCGCAGAACTCCTTCAGTCACTCCATTGAAACTGCAGTTCAAGCAATATCGTACCTGTGTAGTTTTTTTTTTAAATAAATCAGTTCTATACTATGAGACAATACTTGTAGCATTTAAAAAAATAAACAATTTTAAAGACATGTTTAATGTATTCTAATGTAACAAGCATTTTTGTTCCTATAGCAACCATTTACAAAGTCACATCCCCGTCCCCTCCTTAAACAGCATCACCTTTTTGTGCCGTGCCCTCTTTAGCAGTGAACCAATTGAAACTAGTGCCTGCCTGGTCACATGATCTTCCTCACAGAACTTTGGCTGTCAGTGCATCAGAAGAGGACCCAGGATGCATTTAGTGAACCCCGAGCTGAATCTTCATCGATTGAATACAGGAGAACAGATCGATCAGCAACTTAGCTAATCATTTGTCAATGTGTACAGTAGATTGTATTGATGCACATATTGAAAGGGGAAAAAAAATGTAAAATGACAGCTTGAACTGCAGCTTTAAGATCCCATGGCCCACAGTATCAAATGCTGCAGAGAAGTCAATGAATACTAAGATCTTACAGTCACCTCTGTCTCTTGCCATCAGGAGATCATTTAGCACACGAACCAGAGTTGTTTCTGTACTATGTCGTCATCTGAATCCTGACTGCAATGGGTCATACATTTCATGGCTTGATAAACAGCGTTCCAGTTTGGTTACCACCACTTTCTCAAAAACTTTCCTTAGGAAAATAAGGTTTGACACAGACCTGTAATTTTCAGCGGTTCAGGAAAGATCCCTGACTACAAAGACCAAAGGACCATTTTGGCAAACACTGGGCCGATTACATCAACATAGCCTAAAAGAAGGCATGTTGGGAATGGGTCTAAATCACAGGTAGTGGGACGCAAACTCTGGATTGTTTGCACAAGGTCTTCTACATCCAGATGGTCAAAGCTAGTCCATAAAGCCAGAGAACATGCATTTTCATGCCTAGAACCATGGCACTTATTAGATAGAACAGTTGGGACTTCAGCCGGGATAGAGGTTACTTTATCAGAGAAGAAGAGAGCAAAAGAGGAAAAAGGAAGGTTCAAGCGCAAATACCGTTATAAATATTCAAAGTGAACACAATTGTGATAACAGAAATAAATATATCACATATGGGGGTGGTGCAGCTCCAGAAAAGGACTCAAACCGGCATCCAAAACAGGAACACTGAAGCAAGGTATCGGGAGCGCAAATACTCCCCAGATATGTGGAAAATAAGAGCGACACAAAATAGTGCAATAACGTATGGACCAACACTGTGATAGTATTGAAAGGTATCTCACTCACAATTGAGGAGTTTAAATGGGTGTTGTGGTTATTCGGAGTTACCAACTCATATAGGATTTCTTCCAATGTGTAGAGGAACCGGATAGGATGATGGAGAGGTTCCCATATGTGAACAGGACGACAGTGGATAAGGTTCTTGTCTCTTGTTCTTGGAAGTAGCACATGTGGTGGCAATCCACAGTGAATGCTGTCCAGATACAGGCAGAAACCAAGCAAAACTTGGTCCAGAATCCTCAGATTGGTCTTCCACAGCACTCAGGGGGGCTCTAGGTAGTCTGCACACTCACCCTACGCATTTCACTAAGAGCGTTTCCTCAGGGGTTAATGTCATGAAGATATATGTGCCTCTCTCTTATTTTAAATGTTTCTCTGGTCTTGCCGGTATTCTGACGTCAAAATATTATTCTTAGAGAAAATTTATTTCTGCTTGAAGACATTTTATATTTAAAAACAGGGTACAGCTGTGATGGTGAAGGGGTAACCAGGCTCACTAATAAAGGTTAAGCCCACTTGGTTACCCTTGATCTGTGTTTGGAGGTCCTAGAGTGTCAGCTCTTGGACCTAGATGTTGGAAATGCATTGCTGTGACTGTGTGCAAATTATGCGACATTAAAGATTTTCCTGTGTTTTGCCTTTCTCGGGGTGCTGGAATCAGGAGATTTCTAGGCTGTAAGTTTCAGGGTGGCTTTGCCGGAGAAAGTCTTTACAGAATATGGCTATGTAGCGAGTTTCCAAAGTTACAAGATACCCCAACAATGTATTCAGGAATCAACTGAGATTCTCGGATATATCAAAGCACATTGCTCTGGGCAAACTCCTACCCTGAAAACATTCTTGCGACTCACCACCAGGATTCCTGCTGCAGCATGATCCAGACCAGGTAAATGGGGCATGAAGGGGTTAATGAATACCTGCAACATACAGGGGGTCCCTAGTATAAGGTGGAATGCCCAAGTACCCTGAACCTAGTATAGGGGTTCAGGGGATGCTCCAGCTATATGATAAAGCTATGAGTGCTTTTTGTGCGTAAAAGTTTAAAGTCACTTATATAGTGTGGCAAGGATGAGGCTAGTAAGTGTAGGCAGTATATCCCCTTATTCCATCCCTGACACCAGAACGGGGACTTACACATTTTAACACACAAGCTACAATATGCTTTATTAGAGTTATGTTTAATATGTATATTTACTGATAACCTGGCAATTAACTGTGGGATTTCCGAGTCCTGGGTTCCAAGGGACAAGATGGCTACCAAGCGTGGTGATTATGGGTCTGAGCAGAGTCCAGACTTGAAAGCCTCATGGATGCCATGTTAGAACAGGAGGGGTACTGTACTGCAGTTATACTTGAGTACCTCCATCCTGGGCTAACACAGGGCTATCCTGCCACCATTTGCCCTTCCCCAGACTCTGCGGAGCCTGGACAGTGGGTGGGCACGATATGCTAAGAGGCAGAGGTGCCAGGTTGGCACATGCCCCTTAGCAGAATTCAAATCGGTACCCACCCGGTTTTAGAATAACGGCAAATCGGTGATTGGCTGGCAGGAGAATTCCCACGCGCTGATTGGTTGTAGTGGTTTCTGAATGGAACTCTGAAACCCATAAGAGACCTTGCAGCCATCAGCGGCAAATTCAAAGATGCTCTGTGAAGAGTAGATGTGAGCCGGCTTCAGAGGTTTTGAACTCAGAAAATTTTCTAAGCCCAGCTTTTTGAGAACGTAGCGGTCGCGGCTGGGATTGCGTGCCGAATTGCGTTCCAGGACTTTCGTGAGTACCTCCCGGTCATTGAAATGGCCTCCTATAGAGGTCGTGTGACAATTTCGTTTAAAGGAAGATTTTATTTGTTAGCCCCGTTCCCAGTAAGTGTGTTAACGGTGTAAATTGTGTTACATTGTGTGTATGTCTTTTCCTGAAATAATTACAGTTTATTTTACCTCCTTGCTTTGCTCAATCAAATGATCCCGGTATAAAAGGTGTTGATAAACCTGGTCTCCCGTGGCAATAGCTATGGAGTCCAATGTCGCACCCACATACGCCAACATTTTCATGAGTAATTTTGAAGACCGTTTTGTCTATTCTCACCTGAGATTCGTGGAATGTGGGAGTATGTGGGTGCGCTGGGGAAGGATGTGGACTTTTTGTGACTACTTTTGTGACTGACATCTATAAGGCTCTTGATACCATTGGTTTCTACCTTGTAAATGACCCTAATGCTGTTCTGTGGGTACTACTATTTACAGAGTAGGGAACAAATTGTAATCGAGCATTTTCACTAAAAGTGCGGACAGAAATAATCTATTACAATACACCAGATATAATCCCCCGGACATGACTGAGGGACTCATTTAGGGTCAGTTCCTGAGCCAAGAGGAACTTTAGCATGCCAGATCGAGTCCCTAACAGATTTGACACTATGCAACAGCGGTTTGTAGAAAGGGGTTATATCCTGACCCACTGCTTACGAAGAAGTATCATAGAGCTGAAGCAAGGATGAGATCTTCCTTGTTTTCTAGCCACCAAAACATAATGAGAAAAGGAAATATTTGGCTCCATTTATCTCTACCTACAGTACTCTGAGTGGCCATCTAAATATCAGACAGCATTGACATCTTCTGGCACAAGATCATACATTGAAAGGTGCCTTGACAGCACAGCTCTTCTTTTCATATTAGAGGAGTAAGAACATTAGAGACCGTGTTTTGAAGGCAGACATGGGGGACAAAACCTCCCCACAATCTTTTTTATGACCACCAAAGTGGGCACATTTAGGCGCTGTAGCTGTTCTCGGTGCAGGAGTGTACAAGAAGGCTCTCATTTCTCCCATCCTCATACAGGCAAAAAGTTCAGTTAAAAAGTTATATACGTGTCATTCCAAGAACGTTGTGTCAAGGACCAAATTCAACAGCACACAGCTGCAATCTGAATGGGTGACATGGAGCTTCCAGTGGCACACCATTTCACACATGTTAGGCATAGCTCGAGCCAATTGAGTTTTCAAGTCATTGGTAGTGTGGATAAACCCCACAGAGGTGGCAATATTACCAAATTCCTGTTACAGAAAGAGGCTAATTGGATTCCCAAATTGAACACCATATGTCTAAATGGTACCAATAAAGAGTTAGAACTCTCCTGTTTCCTCTGAACAGGGATGGTCTAGCCTTTGGCAGATTCTCGCTCTTTGGAGGTTGCAGTGGGATTTCTGACATCTTGTTAGGGGGAGATGTCTATTGTGACACAGAAGGAGTCTGGTGCACATGGCTCAGTCTCTCCCCTCTATTGGTTCAGTTGCTTGATGTCTCATCTCTGCATTTTCTCCCATCCAGATATCTCCATCTGTATTACCTCCGTTTGTGTTGTTTCTGTTGCCTGTGATCCGTGGCCTTGCTTTCTGTAGTATCATCCCACCGCTACCTAGTTGCCCTATCGTTTATTTTTGAAATTCGGCCTAACATGGTATTAGGTCTGATTCACATAATCCACTGTGCTCTCTATTTTAGGGTTATCTTGCATTTGCCTATGGGAAACCGCGGCGATTACGCATGCTGCTGTTATGTGTGAGGCTCACCGGAGGCCAAAGCCTCCACTTCTGGGAGACTGGGGTACTATATCTCGCGGTACAGCGCCTCCACCTATGAGAATCCCAGCACAAGCGGGGTGACTCCTCATAGGACACAATAACTACTATACAACCTGGTATAATATAACTGCTTTACTGTATTACCGTATAACAAAGATAACAATAAACACAGATCACACAATACAGTAATACAATAATAGAATCCCTGGGGTAGCTAGCCCCAAATAACCCTGAGGGTGCTTGGGCACCTACAGTATACCTCTGTGTCCAACAAAGCTACCCTTCCCAAATGTATGTCCCAGGGCGGCGCTACCCTCCCTTGGTCTGATGGTGCACATTGGGTACCTTCCTGGGTACATCAGAACCCAGGTGCAGCTTGCGGAATTATGCTGAAGCACGTCCCATGCAGTGAGGCCTGCAACATCAAGCCCCTCTCACCTGTATAATTACAGGAAGAATGATCACATTGTATCTGTCGTAACCTGGCAAAATGAAACTGACCTGCCAACTTGGAAAGTGGGGAGGGGCAAGCTTAAACCTTGGGGGGGGAGGAAACTACCCTCCCAAAAGCAGCTGAGACCAGCTGCACACAGTTAACAAACACACAGATACCCAGCAAGCTGTGAAAACCCCTACCATTACCACATAATATATAGCTAACTGCTCCCTGGACACTACCTAACTCTTCCTCGGCTCCCACGTGACTAAGCACGCTGGCTCCTGGTCCGCAGAGGACATCCTCCTTCTACCTCATCCCTCCCATTCCGGTGGCACCCTCCCTAACATGGCCGCCACAACCTGCCGAAACTGCGCATGCGTACCATTTCCAAAATGGTCGCCACCACTATCTCCCTGATCACGCCGGGCTCCGCAGACCGGATGAGCAGCGGAGCAGTTCCCCCTCACCTTAGGGAAGGAGGGGGGAGGGGACTCCGCTACATGTACACTATGGACTAGCTGTTTATTCAGCATTTATCTGGTGACTTACTGATCACTATTTGATTTTCTTTTAGAGGGTTATTTTCTATTATGAATATTGCACTTCTACTTATTATTTATTTATAATTTATTTATTTATAAAATATTTTACCAGGAAGTAATACATTGAGAGTTACCCCTTGAGTGTAGGGGCAATACTATGTTTAACATTGGTACCAGATGTGCCCTTATTGATCTAGCTGTGGATGTCCGATTGCCTGGGCCTTCCTTCTCTTTTTTGCTTATACCTAGAGGAGTCTATGGTGTATGTGCAGTAATGTGCCGCTTCTGGTTACCATGACTACATGAGGACCTTTGTCTGTGTAACGTGATGATCGTGAGCTGTTCGCATTGGCTACGAGCGGGTGATGCGAGTGATGACATCAGACGTCTTAAGATGAAGGACGGACGTGTTCCATTCATGCTCATTTCTTTCATCCACTGAGGAACCACGGAGGACGATTGTACTTTTCACATTTCTAATGCAGTACAGTGCTGGGGAAATGTTGTAATAGAGAGTAAGGGAAAAACTGCGTATATATGACACGTCGGAACGGGCCTGAAGAAGGGGGCTTTTACCCCTCCCTGAAATGTTTCGAGCCCCCTTTATTTCTCTCCAATTATCCTGTTCCCTTTTGATTCCCCATTGGAATGGATACTTTTTGCAAGAATTTCTGCTTTTTGTGCTCGTCTGTCATCACTTCTTCTACTCCTGATGGGGGATTACTATCCACTTTTTTTTATATATGTAAATAGTATATTTTGCTTATATGGACCTGTTATTTTTCCCTGACACCTTATTTGATCAACACTATGTACACGTACACCGTTTGGGTGCATTTTCAGTGTACAAAGTATGTTTTTTATCCAATGTTTATTCGGATATGATATGTTTAATGTTAGTGTTGTTCACGTCTATTAGTGCATGCATCTTGTCTCGTGATGTATACATGGTGGTGACTAGGTTCACCTGTTTCTGGTCGTTAATGAGTAAACATCTTTTTTATTTGGCATATTCTGGCTTGATGCTGTCGTTCTGTTTGACAGCCTTTTGTTATGACGTGTTTGTTGTTTTTAAATTAAAAATCTTTAATCCTAAAATTGTGATGCATCTTAAACAATTCAATCTGTTTCAAATGTGGATGGTTGGAATGTTAGTTTACACGTTAAGCCTTTCCGTAATAGGGAAGCGTCTGAGTCTTTAAGGATGTAGGTAGATAAATTGTACATTACTGTCTTCAGTATCGTGGTAGGGGACTCTGGGATCCTGTATTTGCTGCAATCTCCTCTGCGGAACTGTTTGGTCATCTGGAACCTCTAGTGTGGTCTGACCGGAACTTTATAAACTGGTATTAGGAGCTGCTGTGGTGTTACCGGAGTCGGTAAAATCCAAACCGCTGCCAGTCGTAGTATGGCTATAAGACATCAGATTCCTAGGGCGTCTATTGAATTGTTGTCTAGGTTGTTGGACTGGGTTCTGAAAATCCTGGAGCCAGCATAATACGCGATGTTCCTTGTAGTTCTTGGCTACTTTGGCTAATTTCACTCTTTTGAAAACCGACACTTCTTCCCTATACTTATAAATATATTCAGTGAATCTGCATATCCAGTTTTGTGTGGTGTCTGTGCCTAGTGTATCTAGGTGTTCAACCTCATAACTGGATACCACAGACTGAATGAAATCTAGGTAAACTGGGGTGCTCCCTCCTATCACAATACTTATTAGTAATAGACAATCAAGAATATAAACCAATGTATCATACAGGCCCAAAATGTTTGGTAGTTGCTGCTCAACCCCAAAGAGGATCTTCCTGCGATCCTCGTGGTGGAATATGTGAAAGAAGAGTAGGGTGATAGAAGTATAGAGTTAGATATAACTCTAACACATAAATAGTAAACAGAATTCCCAACCAATGGATGGGTATGGTATATAATAGTATAATATACTGGTGTACTCACACAGCCATTTGCGGTACTGTGCCCAAACAATGGTGTCTTTGTCCGTGATGTCCTTTTCCTTCCGTTGTCGACTTTTATTCCTTTTCTGATTTGGTGTTAGTTGCAGCTTCACAGGTGTTCCTTCCGTTGCTTGTGCTGTGTATATATAAAAGAAAACAACACCACAAGTGTATCAGTGTGTAACCTCAAGAGGGGTAGGCAAGTCATCCGGCAGCCCAGTTAATCCCACGCATTTCGTCTCAATAGAGACTACATTAGGGCCCATTGTGGTTTTATCACATGGATTTGTGGCTTCATTCTGACAGCTGGTTTGTAGATACATATTTGTGATGGTGAAGGGGTAACCAGGCCATCAATAAAGGTATTATGCCCGGCTGGTTACCTCTGAACCATTTTTGTGGGTTTAGAGTGTCAGCTCTTGCACCCATTGGTTGTACATGAAATGTATGTGATTGTACACCAATAAAGAATGTATGTGTTTTACCTTCCAGGAGTGCTAACCAGTGGAGATTCTCAGGCTATGAGTTTCAAGGGGGGGGTTGCGGTAAAAGCGTTGTCACATTGTGTCTAGGTAGACAAGGCCCAGAGTTGCTGGCCACCCCAAAAATGTATCCAGGAATCTAGTCAGATTCCCAGAGACTTATAGGCACAGACCTCTGGTCAAAATCCTTCCTTGAAAACAGTTACGCGACTCCCCGCCAAGTTCCCTGCTTCAACACAGACCAGAAAGGTAAAGGGGACTTAGGCATGTGAGGTGTCCCTGACACAGTCAAGAGGTCCATAGGTTAAGGGGGATACTCATTTAATGCCCAGGTCACCCAGAAGTTGTATAGGGCGTGACTCTCCACTTAGTCCCCTGCTTCAGTACAACCCAGAAAGGTAAACGGGGCATAGGGATGGGAGGTGTCCCTAAAACAGTCAAGGGGTCCCTAGGTTAAAGGGGACACCCAGTAAATGCCCAGGTCGCCCAGAACCAATATAGGGTTTCTGGGGGTACTCCAATCAGCTACAAGATTGTGAGGGGACTTTTAAAAGTCCAGTCCTAAGTATTGTATAGTGTGTGGGGAATATGGCTAGTAAGAAATAACGTGCAGTTTCTTATTCTATTTCCCATAACAAAAAGACTTAGGATATTTTTAAAGTGTATATTTTAGGGAACACTGTGTTTTAAAACATATGCTTGTGCACAGTATAATGGGCTGGGACTCTCAGACAGTGCCACTCTGTCTACTTATACAGTGGGGATCAAAAGCCAGAGAGGAAGTCTGAGGTGTCAAAACCATTTGGACAGGAGGGAAGAAGTCAAGTACCCACGTCCTCAGATCAATGGACACTCTTTGAATTTCCATTTGGCCCACCAGACTTGCCGGGTCCTGTCACCGTGGGAGGCATTGAGGGAATCAAGGGCCAGAGATGATAAATTTCCATGCCCCTTGGTTCATTCAGATTTCCAGATAATCCTGTGCTTCCTACCAGCTTGTCACCGATTAGCTGCAAAGATTTTTCTCACGCTCCTGATAGGGGGGGCAGTAATCTGTAATGAAAGTCAGAGGTATTATAACCCCTTGCGGCCATGAGATAGTTAGTCCTCCAAGGCTCTCCAAAGTGTTCTCCAGTTGTAAGTCTCCAGCAAGAAAAGGGCTGCTTCAGTAAAAAGCTGCCTGGAATATTTTCTGTCCTGTTTTTGCAACTGTGATCAGGGATAGGATTCCCTGCAGCTAGGAGAGTCTAGGTTGTTACTCCAATTCCCAAGTAAGTGTGTCTTTTTGCTGTATTTTGTGTGACATTGTGTGCCTGCCTATTCCTGTGAATACATTTACAATTTATTTCGTTAACTTGTTTTGCTCAATCCTGGTAAAAACGATCCTGGTAAAAAGGTGTAAATGGCCTGGTCTCCCGTGACAATATTATCAATTATTTCTTTATTTGCGCTTGTGTCTATATTTCTTCTCTATCTGTTCTTGGTTTTTGTGTTGGATCTGAGACACTACAGCAGCATTTAAATGTACCATTTACACATATCTACTATTGTAAGGTTAATGTTTTTGCGCTTCAATTCTATATTATATATATACACCCACACACGCAGGCATACATACACTAACTCCCCCCCACACACACCGATATATACAGACACAATATCATTAAGGATGATATTACTCTGACAAACCCCACTGACATTGCAAACGCATTTAATGAATACTTTGTGGGGTGTGCTACTTCCCTATTGGCAAAGCGCAACCCGACTACAAACATGAAGCTCAATCTGGGAGAACCCCTATAGCCCCACCCTCTCCCAACACTGCACACAATATTTAATTTTTCCCCGTATCTGGAGAGATTTCACAAGCGCTCCTCAAATTAAAACCAAGCAGCCAATGTGGACCTGACCTACTGCAATCTAAGTTCCTACGATTTAGTACCCCAGCCATTGTCATACCGCTTGCTTTCCTAATCAACTCTATTTTGTCTGCAGGTCATATCCCTAAAACCTGTAAAACTGCCAGAGTTGTCCCAATCTTCAAAAGTGGGGACAAAAACAGTATTTCAAACTACAGGCCAATCTCGCTTCTCCCAATACTATATAAAGTAATGGAAAAATGTGTTCATTCCCAATTAAGCAATTACTATACCAAGACAAATTTCCGTAGCTAATTCCAATCGGTCTTTTTCGCCCCAAACACTCCAGGGTAACTACCCCGCTAAAGGTTTGCAACGAGATCTAGTGTGGAATGGAACTGGGACAATTTACTGGTGCAATATTCCTAGATGTTTCAAAGGCTTTTGATACTGTTGATCATGTTATCTTGCTAAACAAACTTCACTGCTCTGGAATAGGGAAGAATGCTTTAAATTGGTTTCAATCCTACCTATCGGGTTGATCCCAACATGTGTCCATCTCGAGCTCCAACTCCAACCCCTTGGATATCACCTGCAGAGTCCCGCAAGGCTCTGTTCTGCGGGCCCTAAGCTTCTCAGTGTTCATCAATGATCTTCTTAAAGCTTGAAAGAGAGCTTCAATACACATGTATGCAGATGACACAATCTTATATGCACACAGCCCTCGCCTCTCTGACCTTGGACACGTACTTCTATCTGATTTTTTGAGACTTGAAAACTGGATTTTCCAAAACAAACTGTTTTTAAACACTGACAAGACTGTAACAATGGTATTTGGGACCAAGGCTACATTTCTAAAGCTACCAATGACGGAGCTGCAGATCAGAACCAACTCTAATACCATCCTAGCCCCTGTAACTAGTCTTAAATATATGGATATATGGTTTGACTCGCATCTACCGTTTTGGTTGCACATTAATACCCTGACATCCAAAACCTATGCCAAACTGGATGTACTTTATAAGAACAAATCCTCACTAAGCCAGCTGGTCAGAAAGTACATCGCACAACAGATGCTAATGTCAATTATAGACTACAGGTGCATAGTATACGGCACAGCACCCCAAACTCATCTTAGAAACTAGACACTCTACAACTCAATATGCCACTTTGTCCTCCAATGTAACTACAACACACATCACAGCAAAATGCTCAAAGAACTAGATTGGCCGTCACTTGAGTCTAGGCACAAAGTTAATCTTTTCTGTCTTGCCTACAAATACTTTCTAGGCAAGCCTCCCGTCTATCTGAACAAGCTCCTCACCCCTACCACATGCAGCACTTATCATCTGAGATCTGACTCCAAAGGACAGTTCATGTACTTGAAAATGTGAAGTAACTCAATGTATAACTTCCTGGTAAAACGTTTTGGATGCAGTTATTACTTCTTTGTTTCATAAACAAAGGTCACACACTGTATGATGCCGAGTATCTCTATGCACTGATAATGAACATGCTGCGCTGTATAGTGATGCAGAGTCTCTCTACACACTGCTAATAAACACACTGTGCTGTATAATGATGTTCAGTATTTATACACTGTGAATGAACACACTGCGCTGTATAACGCTGTATAACGATGATGAGTGTCTCAGTACACTAATAATAAACACACTGTGTTGGCTGTATAATGATGCAGAGTATCTATACACTGATAACGAAGCACACTGTGCTTGATTAGAATACTGAGTATCTATAAACTGATTCTGAAAACACTTTGCAACATAATGATACCAAATATCTATATACAGTACACTCACAGTCATTTGAAATAAGTCTCATAATTACAGAAATTAAGTCATGTTTCTGGTGGAGATGGTTCGAAGTCATACTCATTAAAGCTCTTTAATACACCATGCTTATAATGAGGTTATGAAATTCTGCTTTAATGAAAGGTGTATATTATGTAAGAGGTGAGGATAGGGTGTCCAGTGCTACTCTGTCCCCGTCACACTCATCATGATCATTATCTGTTGCATAAGAATAAGAAAGCATTAGAAGCAGCTGACAGATATTACGAGACAGGGACCTGTGACACATGGAATTTGTCTCTTCCCCCTCAGGGTGACAGAGTGACACAGGCAGAAGGGATCTCTGCCTCCAATAAAAGAACTGCAAGTTAAAATAATGAACCTCTTCATAGCCAGCAACGCATGTAAACACAGCACAGGTACAATGCAAGAAGCGTCAGCCTCCCCCTCACACACTCCTACACCATGACCTGTGTACACAGCACAGGTAGAGTGCAGGAAGTGTCAGCCTTCCCCTGACATGCACACACACATTACCTGTATATACAGCACAGCACAGGTGCAGTGCAGAAAGTGCCAGCATCCCCCTCACACACTCCTACACCGTGACCTGTGTACACAGCACAGATACAGTGCAGGCAGTGCCAGCCTTCCCATAACATGCACACACACATGACCTGTATACAGGGCCGGATTAAGACCTTTAGAGGCCCTAAACACAGAAAAGATTATGGTGCCCCCATATGTTATTTATAAAAACAATACTAAACTGTAAAATAAAATTGTATTTATCAAAATAGTTACATAGTAGATGAGGTTGAAAAAAGACATACGTCCATCAAGTTCAACCTATGCTAAATTTAGACGACAGATACTTTATCCTATATCCGTACTTACAGTATATTGACCCAGAGGAAGGCAAACAAGAAACTCCAGTCACATATCATCCAATAATATCTCATAAGGGGAAAAATAAATTCCTTCCTGACTCCAAGAATTGGCAATCGAATGAATCCCTAGATCAACATTCTTCCCACATACAGGCAGTCCTCGTTTTACAACGAATGGCTTATCCAACGCTATGCAATGCATACCTATGTTCATTTATACAACGCCAAAACGGCTCATCCAACGCTTTGCAACGTTGTTTATGTGTATGTATATATATATATATATATATATATATGCAAATACAACTGTATGCTCATCTGCATGTCTTAGGCAGGTCTGCAACCCCGCCTTTCCCCATTATCACCCAGCATACAGCACTTCCACTGCAGCAAGGGATTCTGGGAAATGACATGCAAATGAGCACACAGTGTCACTTTTTGCCTCAAAAACCATTTTTAACATGGTTCCCTATAGGTATAAGCACTGTATACACTGTGGGCTCTCCATTCATTTATATTCACACAGATACACACACACACACACACACACACACACTCTTACATCACTTTCTTTCAGGAACCATTTAACACCTCTAGCCATAAATCTCATCCACACCGGGGGAAGGACAAGCACAGATAACATTCCAAGAGACACTGTTTTTAAGTATTCCCTTTGCTTGCTTCATTCATTGTAACATCGCCGGAAGAAGAGATCAGTGTATCTCGAAAGCTCGCACAAATAAAAGCATTTCGTTAGCCACAGAACGGTATCATCTATTTATTTTTTGATTATATATATGTATATATATATATATATATATATACAGTGGTTGACAAATCACCAAAAAATCTACTCGCCACACAAAAAAATCTACTCGCCACCTAGTACCAAACGTGTGCTGCTTGGGCCAATATTTACTCGCCCGGGGGTTAAATCCACTCGCCCGGGGCGAGCAAATGTATAGGTTTGTCGAACACTGTATATATATACAAACACACAAACAATGTTGCAAAGTGTAGTAAGAGCGTATATATATATATATATATATTATAATATATTATTTATTATGTTACTAGCTGAGAGCCCCGGCGTTGCCCGGGATGTTTGTGGTGTGGGGGTGGCATTTGGGTGGGGAGTGGTCCACGCGGGCCATGGCGGTGTGCGGTGGTACTGCTGCTGTGGCTGTACTGATGGTGATTGTATCGGTGTGCTGATTTGGGAGGGTTTGTTGCTGATGTGGGGGTGCGGATGTGGGTGTGCCGATGGGGGAGGTGCGAAGGTGCCAATGTGTGGGTGCTGATGGTGTTGATGGGGGCTGGGAATGGTGGGGAGCCGAAAATGCCAGTGTGCTAGGGGGGCATGGGATACCGGTGTGCTGATGTGGTGGTGCTGGGGATAGTGTGTGTGTGTGTGTGTGTGTGTGTGTGTATGTGTGTGTGTGTGTATACATGTTTGTGTGTATACATTGTGTGTGTGTATGTGTACGTGTGTGTGTGTGTGTGTGTACATTTGTGTGTATATACATGTGTGTGTGTACATGTTTGTGTGTGTGTATACACGTGTGTGTATACACGTGTGTGAATACATATGCCTTCAGGAATGGAACCTTTAATTTAAACAGTGTTCCTATGGGAAAACGTGTTTCGCTTTACAACGTTTCGCTATCCAACGCCATTTTGAGTAACGCATTGTGTCGGATAACCGAGGACTTATATACAGGGATATACCAAATAAGTATACATCTCCAAAATAATACACTGAAATGTAAGTGCATATCTCACCATCAACAGATATAAGTCATATATTGTGAACTTGCTTCACTATTGTGCTCTTTTTCTTCCTATGATACGAGGTGCGCTGATTATTTTGGATATCTATTGCTGCTGGGAATTGGGAACAATTCGACTCTTCATGCTACACCACATCAATCCTATTCAAGTTTGGACTTTGATTTAGTTAGAGCGCTCCCCTTTTTGTTGTATATCCCTGTATACCTTTCCTTTCTAAAAAGATGTCCAACCTTTTTTTGAACATATCTATTGTATCTGCCATCACAGTCTCCATGGGTAATGAATTCCACATTTTAACTGCCCTTACTGTAAAGAACCCTTTCCTATATTGCTGGTGAAATCTCCTTTCCTCCAACCGAAAGGGATGCCCCTGTGTCCTTTGTACTGCCCTTGGGATGAATAGTTCTTTTGAAAGCTCCTTGTACTGTCACCGAATATATTTGTATATAGTTATCATATCCCCTCTTCGACACCTCTTATCTAATGTAAATAAATCTAATTTAGCTAGCCTCTCCTCATAAGTTAGATTATCCATCCCCTTTATTAATTTGGTGGCTCTTCTCTGCACTCTCTCTAGTTCCATAATGTCTTTTCTAAGGAGTGGATCCCAAAATTGTACTCCATATTCAAGGTGAGGTCTTACTAATGCTTTGTAAAGGGGCATAATTATGTTTACTTCCCTTCCATCCATTGCCCATTTAATGCAAGATAAGATCCTGTTTGCCTTTGCAGCTACTGCATGACTTTGGGCACTATTGCTAAGCCTGCTGTCTACAAGCACTCCTAAATCCTTCTCCATCAAGGATTCCCTCAATTAATTTGTAAGTCGTCAGTTTATTCTTGCATCCTAAATGCATAACATTACATTTATCTGTATTAAACCTAATCTGCCATTTACCTGCCCACGTTTCCAGTCTCTCCAAGTCCTTCTGGAGATAAATAACATCCTGCTCTGATTGTACTACCTTACACAATTTAGTATCATCAGCAAAGATGGAGACTTTTCTCTCGATGCCAACTTCAAGGTCGTTAAAAAGCAGGGGTCCCAGTACCGATCCCTGACGTACTCCACTCATGACTTTAGCCCAACCTGAAAACGTTCCATTTATGACAACCCTTTGTTGTCTATCCTCCAACCAGTTTTCAATCCAGGTGCATACATTATTACGGAGTCCAATTTGCTTTATTTTGTACACTAACCTCGTGTGGAACCGTATCAAAAGCTTTTGAAAAATCTAAGTAGACCACATCAACTGCATTACCCTGGTCTAAATTCCTATTTACTGCCGCAAAGAAACAAATAAGGTTAGTTTGGCATGATCTATCCTTCAAAAATCCATGCTGACTATTACTAATGATTTTGTTTGCCATTAGGTATTCCTGAATATTATCCCGTATTAAACCTTCAAGTAGTTTCCCCACTATTGAAGTCAGCCTTACAGGTCTGTAATTCCCCGGTTGTGATCTAGCTCCCTTTTTAAATATAGGCACCACATCTGCTTTACGCCAATCTTGCGGTACTGAGCCTGTGGAAATGGAGTCCTTGAATATTATATGTAATGGTTTGGCTATTACTGAACTTAACTCCTTGAGAAGTCTTGGATTTATACCAACGGGGCCAGGTGCCTTATTTACTTAATTTTTTTCAAGCCTCTTATGAACTTCTTCCTCGGTTAACCAATTGTTCATTAATATGGAGGTTGTGGCTCCCTCCTGCGGCATTACTATAGAAATGGAGGCTTCCCTGGTAAACACAGAGGCAAAGAATTTGTTTAATACCTCTGCTTTTTCCTTATCTCCAATAATCTGCCTGCCCATCTCACACTGAAAGGGTCCTATATTTTCTTTTCTCATTTTTTTGTTATTAAGGTACTTAAACATTTTAGGGTTGATCTTACTTTCTATTGCAATCCTTTTTTCATTATCCATTTTTGCTAATTTGATTGCCCTTCTGCAATTTGTTACATTGCTTATAATTCTGATATGATGCCTCCGTCCCTTCTGACTTAAAGAATCTAAACGCCTTCCTCTTTTCCATTTCCTCCCCTACCTGTTTATTTAGCCACATTGGTTTTGATTATTTCTTTTATACTTATTACACAAGGGTATACACTGATACGTGTGCTTTCTAACAATCTTTTAAAGACTGCCCATTTATCTTCTACATTTTCCCCTGCAAAAGCATCATCCCAATGTATTACTTGTACTGCTGCGGCCAAGTTTATTCGAGCATTTGCCCGTTCTTGGCCGCAGCAGTAGCCTGGCGCGCGCCCGAGTGTGACGGGCGCGCGCCGAAGCAGCGGAAGAGCGCCCTCCGATCGGGGCACTCTCCCTACCGCTGCCGGGTCCGCCGGGTCCCCCGGAACCCCCTGCCGCCGTCCCGCAGATCGCGGGACACCAGGGCTCCCTCGGGGAGCCCTGTACGCGCGTGCAGGGGGCGCAGGCTCCCGAAGACGCGTGACCGCGCGTCTATGACGCGCAGCACGCCGAGGGGCGGCCACTAGCAAGCCGGGAAATCTCCCGGCTTGCGGTACCGACCACACTGCAATAAAGTGTGTCGGTACTGTAGATTAGTCCTCAGTTTATTAAAATCTGCTTTTCTAAAGTTTAAGGTCTTTGTTGAACCCAAGTAATCTGTTTTTTGATAATTTATTTCAAATGAGACCATGTTATTATCACTGTTACCCAAATGTTCCAGGACTTCAATATTTGTTATTACGTCTACATTGTTTGATATTACCAAATCCAATATTGCCCCTCTCCTGGTTGGTTCCTCAATTTGGGTCATATAATTGTTTTTAAGCACCCCCAAAAACCTGTTTCCTTTTGTTTTAATGCTAATCTCATTGCCCCAGTCTATGTCTGGATAATTAAAATCACCCATTATGCAAACATGACCTAGTTTGGATGCCTTCTCCATTTGCAAAAGTATTCTTCCGATGTTTACTTATTTGGTATATCCCTGTATACCTTTCCTTTCTATAAAAAAAAAAAGAAAAAAAAAAAGGACGTCCAACTTTTTTTGAACAAATCTATTGTATCTGCCATCACAGACTCCATGGGTAATGAATTCCACATTTTAACTGCCCTTACCGTAAAGAACCCTTTCCTTTGTTGCTGGTTAAATCTCCTTTCCTTGAACCTTAGGGTCATGCCTTGTGTCCTTTGTACTGCCCGTGGGATGAATAGTTATTTTGAAAGCTCCTTGTACTGTTCACAAATATATTTGTATATAGATATCATATCCCCTCTTTTCTAATGTAAATAAATCTAATTTAGCTAGCCTCTCCTCATAAGTTAGATTGCCCATCCCCTGTATTAATTTGGTGGCTCTTCTCTGCACTCTCTCTAGTTCCATAATGTTATTTCTAAGGAGTGGTGCCCAAAATTGTACTCCATATTCAAGGTGTGGTCTTACTAATGCTAACTAAATTACATTAAACTTACATGTATGCTGAAATTAAAATAGCTGTTTTCTTACAATTTCAATAAAAACTGCTTCATTTTTGATTTACCAAAAATGTATACAGAACGCATACATATTTGGCATTATTACTGCTGTTGTACCGAGTCCTAAATTATACCGGGTTCCCGACCGGGTAGCATAGACTTACCTGCAGCTGGCGGCGGAGGGTGAGGAAGACTGCTGCAGAGGGCGAGGAGGACCGCAGCGACATTGTAGGACCAGCAGCAGACATCCTGGTGGCGGTGGGAGCAGAAGACGTCCTATTTGAGTCAGTGGGAGCAGCGGAACACAGCACAGCTGATGCTGGTGGGAGCCGGGGAACCATGTGACCGGAGCAGAAGCATTCCTATTGGACAACCAGCTCCTCCCTGGCTGTCCAATAGGAATGTTCCTGCTCTGGCCACATGGTTCCCCGGCTCCCACCGACATGGGTTCCGCTGCTCCCACTGGCTCAACAAGGTCTTCTGCTGCCTCCGCCACCAGGATGTCTGCTGCAGCTCCCACTATGTTGCTGCGGTCCTCCTTACCTGTCGCTGCGATCCTCCTCCCCCTTCGCTGCGGTCTTCCTCCCCCTCCGCAGCGGTCTTCCTCATCCTCTGCCGCCGGCTGCAGGTAAGGCCTCAATTATACCAGAAACTGCATACCTGCAGAGATCCTGTGATGTCACCGTAGCTACGCTACATGTGCACATACAAAAGTTATTTGTAGCACTACTGCAGGGACACATGGCCAGATAATTAGTGTGTGTGTATATATATATATATATATACACACACACACACACATACACACACACACACGTGTGTCTGGTTTGTTCAGATTCACTGTGATTGGCCCGAGGCAATCACGTGATGAGGCTATCGTCTGTGAAAAACAAATTCTCAGATCAGAAGCTTTGCAGTACGTCGCAGCGCTACCGTCACGATTGGTATGTGCTCTTTCATTGGATTCTATTGCTTTGTTGTGAAGCTGCACGGCGTCGCGCCACGCGGCGTTGCCGGCGATTTCTGGTATAATCACGGCCTAAGTCTTCACGTCTTCGGCTGCTCTGAAATTACCCGGCGCCGGTTCCAGCCCCCTGATGCCGGACAATTTCCGGGTACCCGGTACACCACTAATTATTACCATTAGGTTTTTTTTAAGTTACTAATAAAACAGTATAATACTTACATTCGCTTTGAAAATAATTGCAGTATTGAAAATTAGAGAAAAGTTTTGTGCATACGAAATACTGAATTTTGAAACAAAATTTGAAACAAATTCTTAGTGTAGGGATTCTAACCTTTCTATGACTCGCGTCGCCCAAAACCATACCGAAATGAGATTAAGCGCAAAACGTGGGGGATACGCAAAGCCATGCACTGACCGCGTAGAAGGGATGCTGCAACGAGACATAGAGGACTAATATATAAAATGGCGTCTGTCCTGACATCTAACAGTGAAAATGAGAACGGTGTTAGAAACGGCAGATGTTGCAACTATTGTGACCTACAAATCGACATGTCCAAATTTTCCAAATTGCGCGCTTAATATTCGATTAAAAAATGCTCAACTTTTTTGCACGGTGGACCAAAGTTGTCCACAAAGAGCCAATGTTACCACAGTTTTCGGTATATAAAATATATAAGAAGAAAAAGAAAAAATAAAGTATATATAATTCAGAAAAATCTATCAATAGTTAACCATATATTTATTGCAACACGACAGGATCTGATTTTCTCACATTATTTCGACCTATGTTAGCAGTACACCCCCTGGTTTAGGTGGGGATAAGTTATAAAAGAGAACAGGGAAATTGAGAAAGTGTATATAGTGGCGTGTAAGAAAATCCAACAAAGTTTTGATTTTTCCCATGGTGACTTCGATGATATTATTTTTTTGAACGATCAAATTCTTGCAAACAAAATGTAAATCTTGTGGTGCCCCTGCTTTGCTGGTGCCCTAAGCCAGCGGTGCGCAAAGTGGAGGCGCGACCCCCCAGGGGTGGCAGGAGATTTTGCTGGGGGGGCGCGGGCAGTTGCAGAGGTCCCGCACTCTTCCCCGAGGCATTTAAATTAAATGCCGGCGGATCGCGTGAGGTCCCTGCAACTGTTTACTTACAGGGATTCAGCCGCTCTGTGACGCGTCGCCATGGCAACGCGGCGTCATCGTCATGTGATGTTACACAGGTCAAATGACGTTGTCACATGACCCCGCAGCATCATCTGACGCAGATGAAGGCAGGCGGGGGCGCGAGAGGGGTGCGCAGCACTAAAAGTTTGCGCTCCCCTGCCCTAAGCAGGTGCTTAGTCTGCCTATTGGGTAATCCGGCCCTGTATGTATACACAGCACAGGCAAGTGCCAGCCTCTCCCTCACAGACTGCTACACCATGACATGTAGTGTATACGTGGAACTGGGGGTGCCAGCCTCTCCCTCACAGACTGCTACACCATGACATGTAGTGTATACGCGGAACTGGCGGTGCTAGCCTCTCCCTCACAGACTGCTACACCATGACATGTAGTGTATACGCGGAACTGGCGGTGCCAGCCTCTCCCTCACAGACTGCTACACCATGACATGTAGTGTATACGTGGAACTGGCGGTGCCAGCCTCTCCCTCACAGACTGCTACACCATGACATGTAGTGTATACGCGGAACTGGCGGTGCCAGCCTCTCCCTCACAGACTGCTACCTCATGACATGTAGTGTATACGTGGAACTGGGGGTGCCAGCCTCTCCCTCACAGACTGCTACACCATGACATGTAGTGTATACGTGGAACTGGGGGTGCCAGCCTCTCCCTCACAGACTGCTACACCATGACATGTAGTGTATACGTGGAACTGGCGGTGCCAGCCTCTCCCTCACAGACTGCTACACCATGACATGTAGTGTATACGCGGAACTGGCGGTGCCAGCCTCTCCCTCACAGACTGCTACACCATGACATGTAGTGTATACGTGGAACTGGGGGTGCCAGCCTCTCCCTCACAGACTGCTACACCATGACATGTAGTGTATACGTGGAACTGGGGGTGCCAGCCTCTCCCTCACAGACTGCTACACCATGACATGTAGTGTATACGTGGAACTGGCGGTGCCAGCCTCTCCCTCACAGACTGCTACACCATGACATGTAGTGTATACGTGGAACTGGCGGTGCCAGCCTCTCCCTCACAGACTGCTACACCATGACATGTAGTGTATACGCGGAACTGGCGGTGCCAGCCTCTCCCTCACAGACTGCTACACCATGACATGTAGTGTATACGCGGAACTGGCGGTGCCAGCCTCTCCCTCACAGACTGCTACACCATGACATGTAGTGTATACGTGGAACTGGCGGTGCCAGCCTCTCCCTCACAGACTGCTACACCATGACATGTAGTGTATACGTGGAACTGGCGGTGTCAGCCTCTCCCTCACAGACTGCTACACCATGACATGTAGTGTATACGCGGAACTGGCGGTGCCAGCCTCTCCCTCACAGACTGCTACACCATGACATGTAGTGTATACGCGGAACTGGCGGTGCCAGCCTCTCCCTCACAGACTGCTACACCATGACATGTAGTGTATACGCGGAACTGGCGGTGCCAGCCTCTCCCTCACAGACTGCTACACCATGACATGTAGTGTATACGCGGAACTGGGGGTGCCAGCCTCTCCCTCACAGACTGCTACACCATGACATGTAGTGTATACGCGGAACTGGGGGTGCCAGCCTCTCCCTCACAGACTGCTACACCATGACATGTAGTGTATACGCGGAACTGGCGGTGTCAGCCTCTCCCTCACAGACTGCTACACCATGACATGTAGTGTATACGCGGAACTGGGGGTGCCAGCCTCTCCCTCACAGACTGCTACACCATGACATGTTTACACAGCACATACAGCGAGGGCAGCATACGTGCCAGCCTCCCCACAGAGTGATACACTATAAGGCTGTGTTCACACAGCTGGCTTCGCGATGCAGCGTGCGCGCCTCCTTCTGCTGGGCGATGTGTGATCATCCCCAGCAGACGGAATGTCCGCCATGCGGGGGGCGGGGCGGCGCAGTGTCATGGGCGCAGAGTGGCTGTGTGTGTACACAGAGAGGGGGTCCGCACTGAGAGAAAGGGGGTCCGCACTGAGAGAGGGGGGGTCCCCCTTCCCGGTTCCCACTTGCCGAGTCTCTGGTCAATTTCAGCAGCCAATCAATGTAAACGTCTGGACATTGATTGGCTGCTGAAATTGACGTCACGCTGCTACAGCCGGAGATCACAGTTTCAAAAGACTCCCGCGACTGCAGCAGCGTCGACGCCGCACTTTGCAGCCAATGGTAGTTTCAATAATGAACACTGCCATTGGCCGCCAGGAGTCTGTCACGAACGCGCGCTTCGTCGTGTAGCGCGCTGTGTGAGCGGGGCCTAACATGTATAGAGCACAGGTACAGCGCTGGCGCCAACCTCCACCCTTCACATGCCAATAAAAATGTGTGAAAAAGCATTACATCTGGGTTATACAAGTTGAATTCTAATGACAGATTGGGTGTGTGCGTGTATAGCTCTTGTTTAGCATGCAGCAGATTGTGTGTTTTGAGTAATTAAATAGGATACTATACATAATTACTCCCAAAAGTCACCACAGTCACCTGAGCTGTTTAAAACCATAATGCACTAAGGGGTTGGGTTATAGCTGTTGGTGAAAGATGGATGTATGTTCATCTCTGTATCAGAGAAAGTGAAGAAGGGAGGGGGAGAGGTGAGGTAAAGAAGGAGAGTTTGGGTAGAAGGGTAGGAGGGTAGAAAGGAATAGGGAGCGGGGGTACAGTACAGAGAGGAATACGGTAGGGAGGGGGGTAGAGAGAGGAATAGGGAGAAGGGTAGAGAGAGAAATAGGGAGAAGGGTAGAGAGAGGAATGGGGAGGGGGGTAGAGAGAGGAATAGGGAGAAGGCTAGAGAGAGGAATGGGGAGGGGGGTAGAGAGAGGAATAGGGTGATAAAGGAATTTTTTTTGGGGGGTAGAGAGGAATAGGAAGGGGGGTCGAGAAATAGGGAGGCGTGTTGAGAGGAATAAGGGGGGTTGAGAGAGGAATAGGGGGAGGCAGGGTGGCAGAGAGAAGTAGAGATACAGATAAGGGCAGAAGGAGAGAAAGGAAGAAAGGGAGAGGATAGTAAATCAATGAGACATACAATTAAAGACAGATAGAAAGAGAAAAGAGAGAGAGGTAGTGAAAGGGAGAAAGAGAAAAGGCACTCATGAGTGTGGTTACTTCCTGACCCTCTCTTGCCCTTGTTGGGGGGCATATTCCTATCTCTCTTCTGTCTGCCTTTCCCTCCCCTACACCCCCTCCTCTCACCAGCCTTGCTTTATGTCTGCAAAGCCGCACCCTCTGAATTGGGGTCACACCCAGCGGCAAGACCACACCCTGTCACCAGCACATGGCCTGGAACTCACGGCTGTCACACAGCACAGGGGACACAGTGACAGTTCTGTGTGTGTGTATGTACAGAGTGATGACTAGAAGTGCAGTGAAAGAGCTGTGTGTGTGGGGCGGTCAGGACAGGTATAGCAGAGGCTGCGGGGGGAGGGGGTGGAGGTGCAGTGAGAGCTGGGGGGGGGGTCAGGACAGGAATAGCAGAGGCTGCGGGGGGGGGGGGGTGAAGGTCCAGTGACAGAGCTGGGGGGGGGGTCAAGAAAGGAATAGCAGAGGCTGCAGAAAGGGATGGAGGTGCAGAGACAGCTGTGTGTGTGTGGGGTTCAGTGAAGCAGTAGCAGAGGAAGGGGGCACAGTGACACATCAGGGCGTGGATGAGCACAGCGTGTGAATTCTCTCTGTGCACAAGAATGAACACGTTTATTGCTGAGACGGATAAAGGACACCGAGTTTCTGTGAGTTCTCTTTACCTTACACAGCGTTCCTCATAACTACACCCCTCCATTGTTCTTTATGCATTAATTATTCAGGTTTTCCTGAGAAATGGGAGCCTCCTGCCCCTTTAAACCTGCCCTGCCAGAGAGGCCAGCAACATGTTAAAGTGATGTAATGACTGACATGTTTAATGAATTAAAGGAATATTCCCAAGTAGGAGCAAAGTGACCTAATGACAGTGACATGTTAAATGGTCAGTCCCACATAGGAGCAAAGTGACCTAATTACATGTTTAATGTGTTAAAGGGACAGTCCCACTGGCCACTAAATTGACCATAACAAAAGTCATGTCTCACTGCTGGCAGCATTAACCCTTTCTGTGCCAGAGGGCATGGCAGGGGTTAAAACAAGGCCCTTGAGCCGGTCACACCAACTGAAACCTATGTCTCTCCATACAGGGAAGTCACACAGGTATCGCTCTGCCAGGCCAGTACTCGAAGGGTTAAGACAGAAGCGGCATCAACCGAAGAACCCGCCAGGCCGGTACTGTTACAGCAAAAGCCAGGTAGCCTAATGACAGGGGTGTGTGGGGAGGAACGCGGAGACTCGCCCTAAACCAGAAGCTTATATAAGTGAATAGGTGTACATTGTGTCATAATTAGCTCTGCTATTAAATATTAACACGTACACTGCCGGGGGAAGGGGAGGCTTCACTGCTGCAAGTCACTGGTAGTGAAGGAGTTAACAGGGAAAGAGTTGTAGCTCTACAGGACTCTGGTATAACGACAGGCTTAAAAAAACAACAAAACATCTCTTTATAGTGCATCTCAATTGGCCGGAGCCAAACCCCAATACTGTTAACGAATGGCTGGGAGGGTGTGATGAGTAGTGAGTATGACTGATCTACGGCTGCACCCAGTCGAGACTGACCAATCAGAGAGCTCTGAACTGATCCCACCGTGGCAGGTGTACTGAGAGCACCCTGCGATTTAACAACTTCCCCCTGACAGGTGGGGAGGGAGAGAGTGCACAAGAGCAATACAGAGGGAAGGATGGAGAGATACAAAGAGAGGGATGGAGGGTGAGAAGGGCAAACAGAAAGGGCGTATCAGGTTTTATATACTCTGAGCACTTGTCTTATCTGGAGATGTGTGTATATATATCTCACACACACACACACACACACACACACACACACACACACACACACACACACACACACACACACACACACACACACACACACACACACACACACACACACACACTCCATGTGAAGGTGATAAGAAGCATGTTATCTGTAGCTGCTCTGCCAGGCCATACAAGGCTTGGAATGTCCAGCTGATACAGTAGCTATGAGGGACATTTAGGATTTTAAAAAGATGTCTGTCCATCGTGACCAACCTGATGCTAAATTCTAACTGGCTGAGATAATTATTCTATATTTATATTGGAACCTCAGAGCTACAGCTACCAATTATATCTCACTGACTCCACTAAATAATGATCACATTTCTCCCTGAACAACTGCCTATATAATAGCTTGATCAATTAGATCTTCACCCCGATCAATACTCTGCCTATATATTAACCTCATCAAGTTAAAGACACGTGTTGTTCTGTGCAGACCCTGGCACCTCTAGGGCTGGTAGAGGGATACAAAGCCTGGCACCTCCAGGATTGGTATAGGGATAGAGGTTGGCACCTTTAAGGCAGTACAGGGAAAGAGTCTGGCCCACCCATGGCTGCCACAGGGATAGTCTGGCAAATGGATACAGAGCCTGGCACACGCACATATATTGAATGATCTGTAACAGACGGAGACAGGGAGAAATTAGATCTCACAGCACCACCTTGTGGGTAGACCTAAGAGTGCATGTATCAGGTTATTCATTCCGCAGTCCCACTGTGCACATACATATCACTGTATATACAACATACACAGGCCAAATGAAAGCAAATGGTATTGTTCACTGCAATGATATGACTATATTTGAAAGCCTCCGGATCAATTTTAGTCAGGGTAAACAAAATTTAAAGAACAGACATTTGTACAAATTAAGTAAATAATGATTATTTTATTCTTCTGCAATCTGAACTGGAGAGCTGACACTCTAAATGTGGGAAGACAGAGGGTGTTATTAGGGGCCCTTGGGCTGAATGGAAACTCCAACATTACAGTTGTCCATGTTCTCTCTGGCCTGTGCCCTGCTTCCCCTCTCCTGTCACTATCCCACATCTGTCCCCTCTATCACTGGCTCACCTGTCCCTCCTGTCACTGTCCCACCTGTCCTGTTACTGTCCCACCCCTGTCCCCTCTCCTGTCACTGTTCCCTCCTGTTCCCTCTCCTGTCACTGTTCCCTCCTCTGTCCCCTCTCCTGTCACTGTCCCACCTCGATCCCTTCTCCTGTCACTGTCCCCTCTCCTGTCACTGTCCCACCTCGATCCCTTCTCCTGTCACTGTCCCCTCTCCTGTCACTGTCCCCTCTCCTGTCACTGTTCCCTCCTCTGTCCCCTCTCCTGTCACTGTTCCCTCCTCTGTCCCCTCTCCTGTCACTGTCCCACCTCGATCCCTTCTCCTGTCACTGTCCCCACTCCTGTCACTGTTCCCTCCTCTGTCCCCTCTCCTGTCACTGTTCCCTCCTCTGTCCCCTCTCCTGTCACTGTCCCACTTTTGTCCCCTCTCCTGTCACTGTCCCCTCTCCTGTCACTATCCCACCTGATCCCTTCTCCTGTCACTGTCCCCTCTCCTGTACATTAGGTCTGGAGTCTGCCTAAATCTTCCTGATTCTCACCCATAATCTTGCCAGACTTGGTAGTTTAGGACCAGTTTTCCAGGCTCCCGTATCTTCCCTGACAGATACTTGGCTTCTGTATACACTCAGACATAAAAATCCACCCCACCCATCCCAGACAAGAATGGGGAATTCACCGGGATTAACAGGCACTGAATCATCAGGAACCCGCTAAAACAAATATATAATACCCACATTATATACATACGGTACGCCTCACCCATAACCCTATATACCAAGACTATCCCATATTTTGCAGTTACATACTACCCCATAGCCTGAAGATTACTCAATACACTGGCCCCCACACTATATCCAAAGCATGTCCTATAGGTGTTTATATATACATATGTTAACCCTATAAACTGTACCTTACGGGTCACTATACACATGCTTACACTTTATCCTGCACTTACCCTTATAAAAAGGTCCGGACCCTATACCTACACCCTGTCCACATATACACAGATCCTAATAATATTCAGGCCCTGCGCCTATATCCGTAACAAACAGGTCCTGTCCTTATGCACAGGTTCTTGTTTCTATATACAAGACCCATCCCTATACACAGTCCCGTCATGTTCCTGTGTCACGCAGCAAGTGTCACTCTTGTCCCTTCCCCAGGGGGCAGGTTGCCTGTTATGCACACCACCTCCGCGGCCTGGCTCTGTATATTACACATCAGGACCTCCACCGTCCCCTTGCTCTGCGTTACTATGGCGACCGCCGCGCGTAGCTTCAGAGCAGCTCCCCCCGTGACGTCGTTGGATCGAGCCACAGTGAGAATAGCGGGGGAGAAGCGGCCATCAGCCCCCACAGTCACCGAGCGAACCAACTCTGCACCTGAGAGAGAGGGGGGGAGGGGGGGCAGGGCAGGGAAGAGAGACTGCATTACAGATGTACTGTATAACAAGACAAGTTATTCTTGTACTGATCCCACCCACACAGCTCTGTCACTGCATCTCCACCATGCGCACTCTACTATTCCTATACTGATCCCACACACAGTCTGCAGGTTACCTGGGGTGTCAGGGGGGCAAGTGTATATTCCATTAACATCCATCAGGAAAACGACATGTCTAGGGTGGAGCTCACTGCATAACACCTGAGAGGCCAAGACAGAGGGGGAGTGAGAGGCTGAGTGTGTGTATACACCCTGGAGCCTCCCCTTATGTGTCCCCTATACCTGTATGACAATGTCCCCAGACAGGACACTGCAGTGCTTCTCCGAGTCCAGGACACAGTCACCGTGCAGGACAGGGACATACCCAGCATCCAGCGCCTCGCGTACAGGGGACACCCCCGCCCGTGTCACCTCCCCACTCGCCGTGCTCCACGAGCCGAAGAGCTGGGGACAGATGAGCGCCAGATTGTCAGCCCTGCAGGCAAGGGTGCTGTATATACCTGTATAGACACTGCACAGCTGTGTGTGCCATTACATTGTGCAGAATGTAATAACACAGAGCTGTGCGGGGTCAGTGCCCGGAGGTCATACTCTATAACACTGCTTTCTGTAGCTCGGCTTACCGAAATGCCAATGGCCGGGACCCTCTCAGCCACCAGTTGCTCCGTCACCTGCTGATTCAGCTGCAGAGACAGGAACCCCGATTATAGAAAAATACCCTTTTGTAGGAACAACCCCAATTTATAAGAATTCCCCTTTAAAGGAAAGCACCCCATATAAGAATAACCCTTTATAGGAACAAACCCCTACAGGAGCTGGGCTCTGTCTCCCTGTAACAACAGCCTTAGGCCAAGATTACGCTGGCCGCTGTAGGGCGACCATTTGACGTCAATCACGCGGTGTATGTGCGCGAATCCTGCACTGTATGCAAGCGACAGGGGGCGTGGCCCGTGACGTCACGTGAGCGGTTCGCCATGATTGGCTGAACCGACGTCACGCAGCCATCGCATGGAGAGAAATTAATTTGTCTCTTCTGGATTCTACCGCTCAGTCACGCCTCCACCATGTCACGGTCGCGCCCACTATGTGCACCTCAATGGAACCTAGGTATTTGTTTTGGCGGCGCGTGACGCGGCCACTATAATCTCGGCCTTAAGCTACGATTATACCACATGCCGCTGAGCGGCAGCGCAATCCAGTGACATTACCCTCACGCTGCCACCGATCGGCCTCTTAATCAAGAAGAGGCAGTGAGAGGAGACAAGGAGGCGTGGCTGTGAGTGGTTGGCCCTCATTGGCTGAAACGCTCACGTGACGCTGCCGTCGCGTGCCAGAAACAAATTTTTAAATCTCTTCAGGAGATTTTAGGTATAATCACGGCCTTGGGCTAAGCTCATACACTCCGGTTGCTTGCGAGAGTGCGAGCTCTTACGTTGCTGGTTGGAGCCGAAGCGATCGCTGCTCATAATGCTGGCGGCCATGCAGGGGCGTGTCAGACGCGTCACGAAGTTGGTTCGCCCCCATTGGCTGAACCAGCTCACGTGACGCAGACGTCGTCCGAGAAGACAAAAATGTTTGTCTCCTCAAAACGCTGCATCAACGCGCTTCTTCGCCTGCAGTGTAACTGATATAGCCATTGACTGAAGTGTGCTTGACGCGCACGCAGCAACTCCTCCACTATAAACTCGGCCTTCGAGTTGCCAGACTCACCTTGGTGACAGACAGGCGGGTGGCACACAGCCCAAGACGCAGGGTGTCACTTACTCCTGTGCTGCCTGCACTACCCTCAGCCACACGGAACTCCTTGGCATGGAAGTGCCCAAAGGATCTATGCGGTAGAAGAAACGGGTTAGCATGGGCTACTCTGTCATGCCACAAGCCATCTTAACAAAAATGAAATTCCATTAACCGATCCCAAAAGATCCCGTGTCCTTCTCTTATAGCCCCAGTCTTAATAGAGAACCTGTTTACTTCCCCTGTATCCCAAGTCCCAAAATAAATTCAATGTACTCCCCCAATCCCTACAGAAATCCACTTTATTTCCCCTATCGGAATTTAATTTACTTCCCCCCATAGGCCAAGTACTTAGACATCACCTTTAACCCTCAGTTCCCTTTACTCCCCCTATAGCCCGAGCACCAATAGAAATCATGTTTATACCCCTTTAGCACCAGTCCATATATAAATCCCATTTACTCCCCTTATTGCCAGCCCCAAAAGAAATCCTCTTTACTCCCCAGATAGCCAGTCCCTATAGAAATCCCACACACAGCCCATCCATATAGAAATGCCCTTTACTTTCCCAATAGCCCTAATTCCTACAGAACACCCCTTTAGTTCCCCTATAGCCCCAATCCACATATAAATCCTGTTTACTTCCCTCTAGTCAGTCCCTTTAGAAATCCCCTTTACTTCCCTTGAAGCAGATCCCTACAGAAAAGTCATTACTTCCTATAGCCCCAGTCCCTATAGAAATCCTCTTTACTCCGTTAGCCCCAGCCACTATTGAAATCCCACATACCCCTTTTATTCCCCTATCTATAGAAAGCCAATTTAGTCCCCCTATAGCCTCAATCTCTAGAGAATGTCCTGTCACTTCCCCTAGTCAGTCATTTTAGAAATATCCCCATTCACCTATAGCTTTTTCATGTATAAATCAAAATTATTTCCTTCATAGCCCAGTCCTGTAGAAATGACCTTTACTCCCCTTATAACCCATCCCTACAGAAACACTTTTACTTCCTCCGTAGACCCAGTCCCAATAAAAATTATCTATACTCCTATATAAAGCCCCTTTACTCCCCTTATAGCATTACCCTTTACTTCACCTATAATCTTGTCATTTTAGAAATATCCCTTTCTACTCTTGTATCCCCAGTCCCTAAAGAAATACCCTGACATTTCCCTACAGCTCCTATAATCCCCTTTCCTTTCCCAAACCTTTAAATAAATGTAATGAACTTGGACCCAGTTCCTATATACATCACCTTTAGTCCTATAGCCCGTCACCATAGAAATCCCACATACTTCTCTATAGCCCAAGTACCTATATAAATCCTGCTTACACCCTTTATAGCCTGTGCCTCTATATAAATTCTCTTTACTTTCCCTGTAGCTCCAATCCACACAGAAATCCCATTTACTTCCCCTTATAACCCAGACTGTATAGAAACCCCCATTTTCACCATGAACCTAAACTTTCATGTCAGACCCTCGCTTGCTTTCGATACCAGAAAAATATTTGTGGCGCATCATTTTTGCGAGGCTTCTTAAGTATGACCACAGTTATGAATCCCAACTTAGCTCAGCAGCGTCCACACCTCATTTATGGCAGACATGGGCTGCATCCTATATATGGTTGTTACTGTCACTGTAGCATATCCCACATGCTGTAGATTCATGACACAACATAGTGCTGGCAGATCCTGCCCTTAGTAAAAAAAAAAAAAAAAAAATGGCAACGAGCCTCCGCAAACTGTGCCTGTACCGTGACATCGCTGCTGACTAAAAACCGCTGGCGGCCATTTTGACTAAGGGCAATCCCCCAGCTACTTTGGAATCCCCGATTCATTGAGCGTTGTGATTGGCTAAAGCGCCCATACCCGGCTCCGTGCACCAGCACACAGCGCAGTCCCTCCTTGCAGAGCCTGCGGAGGATGAGACCGGCTCTGTGCAGCGCCTCCGGCCTCAGAGTCTCCCGCTGATCCTTATCTGTTATTGCGCTGCCGCCCAGCTTTACGATACAGTGCAAGGCGGCCATTTCTGATACGGGCAGTTCTAAATGCACACCCACACACACACAATGCTCTGCACTGTCACACACTGCACAGTCACTACACCTTTTCCCACACATCACTTCCTCAACATGTGACCCTTCCCCCGGAATGCTGATCCTTGTCGTTCTGCCACAATTATCATTAATGTATAAAAGGCATCTACATAGTCCAAAGCGCAGTTGTTGTTGAACAACAGTTGTGACACAACACACAATAAAACAGTAAGCCTGTGCCTATAGTGCCGTCGACGGCGACACGGCGGGTGACGTCACCCGTCGGCAAAAGTTATGTTTCGCCGGGCGGCAGGGTCACGGGATTCCGGCAATTTGATTTGTTCAAGGGCCGTCACGTGACGCGACGGCCCTTGAAAAATCAAATTTTGCCGGCTTCAGATTTAAGCGACGTCGCTCCGTCGCTTGTCGCCGTCGCATGCACTATAAGCGCACGCGGCGGCAATGTATTTGTTTTCGGTCGCCGGCACTATAAGCGCGGCCTAAGGCTGGGGCCATGGTGCCTTCGCCCGTGCGGAGGCGTGCGCGGCCGTGACGTCGCCCGAGTGAAGCAGGTGAGTTTTGTGGCCAGTGGAGACGCGCCGTTGGGGTGTGCGTGGTGTCACGGAGCTGGTTCGCCCTCATTGAGCGAACCGCTCACGTGACCGGCCTGTCGCGGCAAGAAATCAGTTTCAACTGATTTCTTGCGCAACGTGCGCCCGCTTCTGGCTGCATGGACGCGATCACTGCCTTAAGGCAATCTGATCGCTCAGCGTGCAGACGCCTCCGCACGGTCTGCAGCACTATGGCCCCAGCCTCATACACAACAATACCCCGTACAAACACAGTATGACACAGCGATACAAAATAACAGTGTGATCGTATTACACAATAACAGAATCAAACACTGTCCTGGAACAGGATTCATATTTCTGTTTACCCCCCATTGCAGGTTCTGCCTGTCAGTTCCTTATTTCAGCTGCATGTATATTTGCTCTGAAAACACACAGTGCCTGTGTGATAGACACAATGTTGCAATCCCTGCCTCTACATTTAGTCCGTGGGTTGCTATATTCTGCCCTCCCCCCTGTCTTTGCTGACAGTTAGTTTAGTCCCATTTCACTTCTTGTATGACCCTTGCTCCTCACTTCCTTTTCCTTCCTGCACTGGGCGAGTGAGTAACCCCCTCATGCTACACACTCCATGGCAGGGCCATTCTGTTTTACCTGCCTCTGATTACAAAGCACCTACACAGAGAAGCACTCTCTCATCACATCATCCCATTTGCAAGCACCTGTATATATCTTATGCCTTTCCAATAAAGTTAAGAAAATATCACAGGACTTGGTGTGCTTTGAAAAGGGGGCTGAGTTAAGCTATCTGGCCATACTATATTGAGCATATACCCTGTGGCTACAGAATAGTAAAACAGAGACCGTGTGCTTTGGAGCCAGCACACAGAAGCTGCTACTCACAGCCTTTATGCTAAAGAAACAGAGCAGCCTCTGCAGCAGCCACAAGCAAGCAGCTTTACACTGCTACAACAGAGCACAGACTTTTCACAGCTACAACAAGCAGCAGGTTTTTAAACAGCCTATTTTCGACCGGTTTAAACTGATTTTAAACAGCACTGCAAGTAGTTCAGTGCATTACACACAGAACTTTCACTGTCCCTTTCTGCCTGAGTCCACCCGCTGCACGGTTACACAGTGAGCAGCTACCATCCCACTTACTCCTGGCACGTTCCCATGGCTAGCGCCACCAAGGCCCACGCCACCGGACAACCGCCAGGACACGGGTCAGAGCCACCGGACACCTGTAAGTACAGCTACCCCTACGCTTACCACTGCAGGACACCGACCGGCACTATCTGAGACAGTCATCCATCGCTGACGCAGGTAACAGACCGCACGCCACACGCACTGGTTAAAGGCCTACACACACCTGCAGCATGGCAGAACTCAGACCCTCACCAGACACCACGCAGGAGAGTGACAACTCAAACACTGAGACCGCTACACAACTGCAACAGGTGCAGGAAGGCGCAAGGCCTAAGCGGACTGTCACACTGACACAAAAGGCCCGCGAAAAATATGAAGCTGATATTGAAGCGCACTGCGCCGAGTTAGAGAAGGCCTGGGGAAATACTTAACTAGAAATGTGCAATGCCGCGAACGTTAGGGATCAAGAAAGGCAGATTAAGCAAGCTATTACTCAGATTAAGTCATGCCACAGACGTTACGTAGCCCTGTCACAAGCATATTTCACCTATCTGACAAGGACTAACAAGGGAGATAGCCTGCGGGAACGCAACCTGCAAAAAGCGATTCACCTAGAACGTGACGGCATCGTGCAGACCGCCATCATGGACGTCCAAAGTGAGAGAAAGGCGCTTCTCCTGGAGACCGCATCACAGCGCTTGAGCGCATCAAGGCATTCATCAAGGTTAGCTAAATCAGTGTAATTCAATGTGTCTAGTGCAAGCGCAAGCGCTACCAAGGCGCGAGCCACCGCAGAGGCCGCACGTGCTAGGGCCGAATATAGTCGGAAAGAGGCAGCCATACGGGCAGAGAGAGCGTGCGTAGAAGAGGAAAAGCAGACAGCCGCCGCCGCAACCACGCGTAAAAAGGCCGAATTTGACGCGGACCTAGAGGCTCTAAACCAAGAGAGGGAAGCTGCCGCCATAGCCCAAGCCGAAGTCTTGGAAGCCGAAGTCTTGGAAGTAGCCGCACAACAGGATGGCGGGGAGCTACTGTACAGACGGTTAGCCCCAGAGGATCCGACCCAATGAACTGAGGACTACATGAGGAGCTTCTTCAGCGGAAATACCAGCGCACCGGCTCAACACGACGAGGGTGACGTCACAAATACCGAAGATTTGCTAGGCCCACATGGAGAAGATGTTGTTCCTTAAAGGGTACATGCTACCTGGGATAGCTACAGCCGCAACAGTGATCCACACACTAGGGCGCATACGGATGCACTACGACAGGCTCGCAATCCAGGTACACCCACATGAAGAAACACAGCCCCTCACACTAACCAGCAGTCATCACATGTCCAAGCCAAGGAAGAGGCGACCGCAAGGCCCCTCCCGGCAACCAAATAAGAACACGACCAACACACCGATGCATCAGGCCTAACAGACATGGGCAAATACATGATCCGGTGTGACATGGGGCAAACAGGACTCACCAACTTCGACGACCGTCCTGAGAATTACCAAATATGGAAGTTCATATTCAAGGACGCTATCAAGAGTCTGGACTTCTCCGCAAGGGAAGAACTCAGCCTACTAACCAAATGGCTGAGGAAAGAATCCATAGAACATGCGAAGAGGCTCAGGGCAGCGAACATGAACCGTCCCCAAGTAGGTCTTGACTTAGTATGGGAAAGGCTAGAGGAGTGCTATGGTAGCCCCGAAGCAGTCGAAGACGCTCTCTTCAAAAGAGTCAACGACTTTCCTAGAAGCACAGCCAAAGACTACACGAAGTTACGAGAACTTGGGGATCTGCTGCAGGAGCTGGAATCTGCAAGAACAGACTAATCCCTAACAGGTCTCAACGTCCTAGACTCAGCTCGCGGAGTGAGGCCCATCTTGGAGAAGCTACCCTACAACCTCCAAGAAAAATGGACATCACAAGGCTCCAAATACAAAAGGGAGAAGCAAGTCGCCTTCCCTCCCTTCTCATTCTTCTTGAGCTTCATTCGCGAAGCAGCAAGGACAAGAAACAATCCCAGTTTCATCTTAGGTGCGCAGACCACACACAGTGCAAGCTATCTGAAGACTGAAAAGCCAGCGGCGAGATACAGTAACGCTAGAACACTTATCTCGGTCCACAGGACGGACGTGTCCCCCACATCCCAAACGAGTCCCGACCAGTCGGTCGCTGGAAACAAGAAACCAAGGGACCCAAACAGGGAATGTCCCATACACAAGAAGCCACACCCACTTAACAGGTGCTTCGGGTTCAGGATGAAGTCCATAGAGGAACGCAAGAAATTACTCGGAGAGTTCGGAGTTTGCTTCAGGTGCTGCGGTTCCACAACCCATCTAGCCAAACACTGTAAAGAAGCCATCAAATGTGCAGTGTGAAAAAGTGACAAGCACGTAACATCTCTACATCCAGAGGCGGTGACACTCCACCAACTCAACAACCCATCCTCCATAGCGGAGCATGGCGGGGAGGAAGGAGAAGGAGTGCCAACATCTGTCACGTCTCAGTGCACAGAGGTTTGCGGAAAAGGATGTAACAAAAGGTCCTGCTCCAAAATATGCCTTGTCGCAGTCCACCCCCAGGGACAACCTGAGAGGACTATTCGGATGTATGCAATCCTCGACGATCAAAGTAACAGATCATTGGCGAAGACGGAATTCTTCAACTTATTCAACGCACAAGACAATGCCTCACCCTACACACTCAGAACCTGCGCAGGTTTAACCGAGGCAACAGGGAGGAGAGCAAACGGCTACATCATACGTTCAGTGGACAACATAGTCAAGATAGCTCTCCCCACACTCATCGAGTGCAACCACATGGTGGCAAACAGGGATGAGATTCCCACACCAGACGTGGCACGCCATCACCCACACCTCAAGGGAATAGCCAACCACATCCCGTCGGTAGAACAAGGCGCCAAGATCTTGCTGCTGCTCGGTAGGGACATCCTGAGGGTTCACAAGGTCCGCAAACAGCGCAACGGACCCCACAACGCCCCATTCGCCCAAAGACTTGACCTAGGATGGGTGATAGTGGGCAACATGTGCATTGACAAAGGGCACGAACCAGACTATGTTGACGCCCGCAGAACAGTACTATCAGAATGTGGACACACATCCCTCTCCGAACCATGTCTTGGCCATATCCAAGTGACAGGAAGGCCAAGCGAGGAGAAGAGACAACGTCTTACCCCTGAGATCAACAAAAACACCTTTGCATCAGGGCAATGTGACAATGGCCTAGGATGCTCAGTAGTCCAGACAACTAAGGATGATGAGTCGACTCCACTGAAGGAAGAAAGTAACCTCCTGAAGGTGATCGACAAAAAGATCGTCCAAACTAAAAGAAACAATCGGACAATCTTCCCGCTAGCAATGGCACATCTGAGACGAACAGCCATTCCTCTCCACAGAATACCAGGTGGCAAAGCAGCCAGCCGCCACGGCTGGTATAGCTGCAAAAGGTTGCACCCTGCAGATGAAACCACAGGGGCAAAAAGACTGTCCTCTCACACGCGTAAAAAGAGACAGTTGCAGAGACATTTCACAAAGGGATTTACAGGGGCAAAAGAGACTGTTCTTCGTCATGTCCAGGGAGAAGACAACCTCCTGAAAGCAATTAACAAAGAGACACAAAGACGTATCACCAAAATTCATGGAGACGTTCTCGTGCCAGAGAAATGTACCAATGACCTAGGGTGCGCAGTGTTCCAGACAACAAGGGACGATGACAAGCAAGCACCATTGATGGAAGGTAGGGAATTCCTGAGGTTAACGGATAAAGAGCTCTTCAAAGACGGACAGGGCAGTTGGGTGATCCCGCTACCATTCCGCTCACCAAGAAGACGCTTCCCAAACAACAGAGAACATGCCATCTCTACACTCACGTCGATCCACCGCAACCTACAAAGGGAGCCGGAGACCAAGAATCAACTTGCAGCCTTCATGCGGAAGATATTCCTTAGCGGGCACGCGGAGCCAGCGCCCTCACTGAAGGAAGGTGAAGAATGCTCGTTCCTCCCATCATCTGGTGTCTACCACCCTCAGATACCCGATCAAATCCGGGTAGTGTTCGGTTCCAGCGCTCAGCACCAGGGAGTCTCCCTGAACGACGCCCTCTTCACTGGACCAGACTTGACAACCAGTCTTCCAGGAGTGTCGATCCGTTTCCGCAAGGAGCCAAAAGCCATCTCCTGCTGAACGCCAGGTGATAGAGTGACAGGCTATCACGACTAGCATATCTACGAGAGGAAGCACTCTGGGAACAAAACTACAAAGACAAAAAGATTGTTCTCTCACAAATTTAAAAGAAAACAGTGCCAGAGACTTTTGCACAAAGACATTGTGCACCCAGTTAACCTGGATCAGTGTATCCACCTGGCATCCTTTGCCAAAGAACCTTGGACAAGGGACTTTAAAGCCAGTGATACCGGCCGATATTACATCACTAAGTGGACATGGATTATCGCATTGTTATGTTATGTACTGTTATGTATTCACATATGTTCCACATATTCTTTTCATATAGTGGTATCTCCAGATACCAGATGGGGAGTGTCCTGGAAAAGGATTCATATTTCTGTTTACCCCCCCTTTGCAGCTTCTACCTGTCAGTTCCTTATTTCAGCTGCATGTATATTTGCTCTGAAAACACACAGTGCCTGTGTGATAGACACAATGTTGCAATCCCTGCCTCTGTACATTTAGTCAGTGGGTTGCTATAGCAACCTCTGAGATCCTTCTCAGAATGGACTATTCTGCCCTCCCCCCTGTCTTTGCTGAGAGTTAGTTTAGTCCCATCTTACTTCTTGTGTGACCCTTGCTCCTCACTTCCTTTTCCTTCCTGCACTGGCTGAGTGAGTAACCCCCTAATGCTACACACTCCATGGCAAGGCCATTCTGTTTTACCTGCCTCTGATTACAAAGCACCTACACAGAGAAGCACTCTCTCATCACATCATCCCATCTGCAAGCACCTGTATATATCTTATGCCTTTCCAATAAAGTTAAGAAAATATCACAGGACTTGGTGTGCTTTGAAAAGGGGGCTGAGTTAAGCTATCTGGCCATACTATATCGAGCATATACCCTGTGGCTACAGAATAAACACACTGAATGCAGAAACAGAATTTAAGTAAATCAACTTGATGCCTCCAGTGACTTGAAAAGTTGAAACAATTGATTAAATAAGTGGGTGCAATGTGAGATTATTATAACATAGCAGAGAAAGGTGGAGGGCAAATAAATGTTTTCCCCCAAAAAATATTACTTATATGCACACCACTATATTAAAATATAAAGTTTATTGAAACTGATTAACACATAAATCAATAATTAAAATGAGTACATGTGCAAACACCCTAATGGGACAAATTGTATGAGACATGGAATATGAGATAACAGCTTATTAGCTTTGGGAATAACCCTGTGCCTCAATCAGGTTAGCACTAATCAATGGGAATGCTGAGACTACAGTACACTACATGAAAGGTAGGTGGCGAAATTTAAATGGTGGCGATAGAGGTGCTGACAATATGCACTTTTCTCCAAAATATATGTACTACGTATGCAGCAAAGCTAGTTATCAACAGTGGGAACATATGGCTACAGTGACCGGAAAATGCCACTAAGAAGCTACAGGGTAAGCAGCAGCACTCACTAGCATACATACATCCAACCACACTGGCACATCTTTCCCGAGACAGGTGATTAGTTTAACTATGGTTAGACAGCCGCTAGCGCTACAGTCTTGGTTGGGGAAGCCTCCGTATAGAGCGGGGAACTGTCTCCAAATCCGCATGCGCAATTGGCCATATGCAGCTTTCTGTCAACCTGTTGTATACAGAGTGGTTGCTAGGGACGCCTTATGCATTACGCAGCTGGGCGATCAGTGACGTAAGCAATATGGAGGTATCTTATGTAAGTGTAGTCAACACATGACGTCACTGTTGCAGGTTCTTTGTGTTTATTTTAATTGGGTGATTGTGAATGGTTAATTGGCTGACAGTAGTTGATGTATATATATGTGGTGTTTTGTGTTATTCACCCCTTATATCCTCCTGAGGAAGGTCTCATTCTGTAGGACCGAAACGTTGGGTTTCTTGATGTATCACTGCTATCACTAATACAGGCATACCCCGCATTAACGTACGCAATGGGTCCAGAGCATGTATGTAAAGTGAAAATGTACTTAAAGTGAAGCACTCGCTTTTTCCCCACTTATCAATGCATGTACTGTACTGCAATCATCATATACGTGCATAACTGATGTAAATAACGCATGTGTAACAGGCTCTATGGCCTCCCCCCTTGCACACAGCTTCGGTACAGGTAGGGAGTCGGTTTTGCTGTTCAGGACTTGCTGACAGGTGTATGCGTGAGCTGCCGTTTGCCTATTGGGCGATATGTCCTTACTCGCGTAGTGTACCGGGGTATGCCTGTACACTTTTGATACTTCTACAATTGGAAGCTGTCTCTTGCTTACCAGACCTCGGAACGGTAACATATGCCTATATATATATACGTTACCGTTCCGAGGTCTGGTAAGCAAGAGACAGCTCTCAATTGTAGAAGTATCAAAAGTGTACAGGCACACACACACACACACACACATATATGTGTGTGTGTGTGTATTATATATATGTATACAGTATATATATAATATATATATAGCAAATGGAGTATATATACATATTAATATATACAGTATATGTGTGTGTGCATATTAGATATATGTATTACACACATATATCACTAGTAATTTCAATATGTAGCTATAAAAAAATATTTATATGCCGCAGCGGGGAAAAGAGTAATGCTGTTAAATGGGATAGCTCGCCTTTTCATTGTATAGGGGAAATGTAATAACGGATTATAAATGGAGGGTTAACTTGCAGGCCCCTCTGGGGTTAAACAGGCTATGAAGGTGTTACATGGCCCGAGTTCCCTCTCTCCCCCCAGGGAAAATTTGAGCTGTGCAGCTGTCGCAGGGAGAATTTTTCGGGTCTAAATTTAAACGTAAGCCTGTTTTGTGACACCCCTCTGACCGGAATCCAGATCCCACTCCAGCCCGAAACTGTGCAGATGCAGTCAGAGGGGCAACCCAGGGCCTACACCTTCCCTGGGGCAACAAGACAGCAATGAGTCCCCGCTCTACAGTCTTCTAAGAAACCTGGTGGATGTAACCCCTAAACCTCCCCATTTCTGCCTTTCCAGGGAGAGATTTACTTTCTATTCTCAACGACGGGATCAAAGGTTATGGCCGCTGTTCTCTTAATGCCAGCAGCTTCTTCCACTTTGTGAAGGAAGAAGTCGGAATATTTAAAGTCCATCGGGATATTCCACGGCAAAGAAGGGATATTCCTGGTAGGTGCGGCTGATCTGAAGTGAGGAAGCTTTAAGGATATATAGATATAAAGGTACGTGATGTAGGGGGCAGCGGGTATAAAGGGAGGAAGCTTTAAGGATATATATATACCTGTCTATATATACGTATGTGTGTGTTTGTATGCTACAAATAATATATACCCTTGGTTTTATGGGGGACAATTGTATTAAGTCCCTCACACTCACTATATCCCAAGCACCTTCTCTCCCCACCTTTAAATCAAACCTTAAAACTCCCCTCTTAATTTAAGCATTTCAGTAGCCCAGTCTAATGGTTACTGTCCCACAGCCGCAGTCACTCCTACCAACCATTGGGCCACGCACTGCCATCTACTGCACCTATTCCCTCACCTGCTGTCTCTGTAAGTACCCAACATACCACTTACAGTAGATTGTAAACTCTCCAGGGCAGGGATTTTCTATCCTATTTTCTGATTTGTTTGTTGCACTTATTGTATTATAATTTCCTGTATTGTCTCTTTTGTAAAGCGCTGAGTACATTGTCGGCACTATATAAAGATATACATACATTAAGGGAAGGAAGCTTTGGTAGATATTAAGGTATGTGAGTGTTTATAGTTTAGAATATATATAATATATATTGCTGTTTATATGAGGAGGACAGCTGGTTAGGAGGGGAGAAGCTTAAGGGATATATATAAATATGTATACTGTAGCATATACATATATCATATTTATACACATACAGTATATGATATGTGTGTATACTACAGTGCATATAATATATACTGCTGATTGTATGGGGGTGATAAAGGGAGGAAGATTGTGTGTGTGTCTATATATATATATATATATATATATATATATATATATATATATATATATATATATAATATAGTTATACGTTACCGTTCCGAGGATTGGTAAACAAGAGACAGCACTCAATGTTGAAAATCAAAGTGTATTAGTGAAAGCAAAAATACATCAAGAAACACAACGTTTCGGTCCTACAGAATGGGACCTTCCTATCCCCCTGAGGAAGGTCCCATTCTGTAGGACCGAAACGTTGGGTTTCTGGATGTATTTTTGCTTTCACTAATACACTTTGATTTTCAACATTGAGTGCTGTCTCTTGTTTACCAATCCTCGGAACGGTAACGTATAACTACATTCTCTATATGGGACGTGCACCTGTGGCTTACCAGCACCTATTGGAGTGCCAACTGCCTTATCTGACTATATATATATATATATATATATATATATACAGTGTGTATATATATATATATATTAAGGTTATGGTGGGTAAAAAAAGTGACAAAAACCCTCCACAGTAAAGCATATAGCAACTGTAAATATTCCTGTATGTTCATTTGCATGTCTTAGGCAGGTCTGCAACCCTGTCTTTCACTATTATCACCCAGCACACAGCACTTCCACTGCAGCAAGGGATTCTGGGAAATGACATGCAAATGAGCACACAGTGCCACCTTTTATCTCAAGCTCCTCTTACAGAGCAACCCTTAAGCCAATGCATGCTGCTTTAAACACAGCTTTTAAGCAAAGACTGAGGTAAGATGCAAAGCCAGTAACCCACTCACAGACATGTTTCAACCTTGATGGGTATCATCAGTGTGAGGTTGGTTGCTGGCTCTGCTGGTTTATATATATACTGTATATATTACACTTTGCATAGTATATTGCTGTTATAAGGAAGGGGTGGTTAGATAAAGGGAGTTAGCTTAAAGGATATATATATATATATATATATATATATATATATATATATATATATATATATATATATATGTGTGTGTGTGTATATAAATACTATATATAATATATTAAGGGTAGGTACATTCACTTGTGTTTTGGTTATAAAAAAAGTTTGTGTTTGGTTCTACAAATCTTAAGAGTTTGGCTTTTTATTTGATTTTGTAATGTACTGTAAGATTCTGGTAGGTTTTGATTGCACACATCTGGATTTCCCATCCCTAAAACATATTATGCTGTTTATAGGAAGGGGTGGCTGAAAAAAGAGAGCGAACTTTAAGGATATATATCCTTCAGCCATTGTCGATCCCCTGCTTGTTAAAGGCTACCCCTAGGATCTTCCAAATCTCCACGTTGCTCAAAAAAATGCCCTAATTGCATCCTCCCATCGTACTTTCATTTTTCATCTTGGTATTTTGATATCTCTTGGAATCCATCCAAGTACCATCTTCGTCCAAATTCATCTTATGATATGTCCGGCCCACTACCATTTACATTTTTCACCCTGGGGATGATGTCACAGACTTGTTTGCTTCCCAACCCATTCATTCTTTTTCCTGTCTCTTTGGGTAATACCCAGCATACACCTCTCCATATTTCTTTGAGTTGCATGAAGCTTCTGAATTATCTTCGCATTTAGGGTCCAAGTTTCACATCCATACGGAAGCACAGGCAGAATACACTGGTCAAAAACGTTACTATTCAGGCACAGTGGAATGTTCCCTTGAAAGATAGTCTTGTTTCTTCCAAATGTGCCCCATCCCATCTTCATTCTCCTATTGATTTAATTAAAAAGAACATCGTTTTCATCTTCTTCTATTTAGTTTATTTTGATAGTTGTGGAGTTGACACATTTGTTGGACATCACTTTGGTCTTGCTGAGATTCCTATAGCAGCCCAGCTTTGTACCTGCTTCGGTGAGTTCTCTGATATGTTGCTGGAGGTCTTCTGGACTTATAACAAAAATAACAATAATGTCTGAAATCATAGGTGACTGAAGAATTCACTGTTGATCAAGATTCCATTTTCTTCCCAATTCAATATCTTCAACTATTCTTTTAGTGTTGCTGTGAAAAGCTTTGTGTGACATAATATCATCCTGTCACCTGCCCTTGCCGATCCTTAGTTTGCATTTATCTTCTGATCTAATGGTTAATATGGTATTCTTGTTAATGTTCCTTATAATATCGATGTGCTGCCGGTACCAGCTCCAGCTGGGCTTAGTGGAGCTATTGAAATGGCGGCTTTAAATGGCCCGAGTGGTCAGGACATTGAAACAGAGAGAGATACCGGCACCCCCTTCCGAGGTAAGTATCTCGGGAAGCAGTGGGTCCCCGGAGGTGAAATCAATGCAGTTCAGCTACAGAAACCCTCTGCTTCCAATTTAGTGAGGGGGGGGGGCATTTGTTTTAGGAGCAGATGCTCCTTTAAAATGGCTGAGGTGTAACCAGAATCAAATGCTTTTTTAAAATCTACGAATCGTGAGAGGGCTACCATCACTTCTTGTACAACTTGAATGTGGTGCATTGAGTTGTATGCACTGTGAATCCCGCTTGCTCTCTAAGCTGGGAAAAGTCCTGGGTCTTTGCAGCCAATTGATGAGAGTCTTTGTAAATATTCTTCTAATCTAAGTGATTGGAAGTAGACTGATTGAAGTGTAGTTGTTGAGGTCTTCTTTGCCTCCTTTCATAGGGATGATGATGATAAATATGACATTGCTCTGCTGTTGTGGAAATTTCCTATTCTTCAGGAGTTTTGCCAGGATTTTCTCTACTTCCCCGGCGACTTTAAAGATGTTATTTACATACAGTTGTCGAGGTTGAAATAAGACACATGTCCATAGAGTTCAATCTATATTAAATGTAGTCGGCTGACATACTCATCCTACAGTATTTGTATTTATATACTATACATGCAGAGGAAGGCAAACTAAAAAAAACCATCAAAACCTTTGCCAATTATGTCTCATAAGGGGAAATAAATAAATTCCTGACTCTAGTAATGGCAATTAGATTTCTTCCTGGATCAACTTCCTTCCCGTGTTTTAAAGCAGCAACCCCCAAAGTTTAAAAGTTTTTTTTAGTGTTAAAAAGCATCTCTATCTTCTGAAGGCAACGTTTACTCTGCAGTGGGCTCCGGGAGAACTCCGTTATAATCCCCCTGATACACCAATAACTAGTGTTTATTTATTTCTAAAATATTTTACCAGGAAAATACATTGAGCGTAACTTCTCGTTTTCAACTATATCTTGTGTTTACTAATTATGAATAAAAACAAAGAAAACGTAATTATATATTTTGAAATGGGGTATTCAACATGACGCAATGCGTCAAAATGAATTTCAAACAATCAATTATGCGCTATATGTATTAATCCTTCATACATTCAATGCACATTTCATGGAGGTTTGTACTAGTTTTTAGCACTACTTTTTGATTTGCAATATAATCTTAGTACATAGGGCCCCCATTTATGTTTTCCAAGCGTTGGTCTGTTCGTACTGTACAGAGAATGGGGAACGGGAGACACAGAATAGGGAGAGAGACACAGAATAGGGAGAGAGGGACACAGAATGGGGAGAGAGAGACAGACACAGAATGGGGGGGTGGGGGAGAGAGACAGAATGGGGGGGATAGAGACACACATACAGAATGGGGGGAGAGAGACACATACAGAGAATGGGGGAGAGAAAGACACAGAGAATGGGGGAGAGAGAGACAGACAGACACAGAATGGGAAAAGAGAGACAGAATTAGAAGAGAGACACAGAATAGGGAGGAAGGGGAGACCAACACAGCATGGGGAGAGAGAGAAACACAGCATGGGGGGAGACAGACACAGAATAAGGAGAGAGATAGACACAGAATAGGGAGAGAGAGACACAGAGAATGGGGGAGAGAGACAGACACAGAGAATGGGGACCGAGAGACACAGAATAGGGAAAGAGACACAGAATAGGGAGAGAGGGACACAGAATGGGGAGAGAGAGAGACAGACAGAATGGGGGGGGGGAGAGAGACACAGAATGGGGGGGAATATACACACACACAGAATGGGGGGAGAGACACACACAGAATGGGGGAGAGAGACAGAATGAAGGAGAGAGAGACAGATTTGATTTGAATGGGGAAAGAGAGGGAGACAGAATGGGAAGGGGGGGACACAGAATGAGGAGAGAGACATAATGTGGAGAGAGAATGGAGGGGCCTGCTCTCAGCAAACAAATTATTAGTAAAACCACTTCCCCCTTGCAGCTCTCATGTAAAAGGGTGCTCCACACCCATGTAAAACTCACCAAAGGGGTAATATTGAAATGAAAAACACACACAAGTGCGTACCGGGTTAAGTATAAAAGTAATTTATCAAAAACCAAAAGACATAGTAGTCACTTACATATGAGTTAATATCACTGGGTACCAGCAGCCATGTATTGCAAAAGTCTGTTTAGATGTCAACAAACACATTTGGGATAAGGGTGCGCTACAGTCCCACCATGTATCCACACCAGGTGAAATAGCCTCCATGGGCTGCCAGTGCCCCCACACGATGGATGCAAAAACCACGTGACCTCGACGCGTTTCGTACTGAAAATACTTCTGCAGGGAGTCACAGTAAAGGTTTCATTATACAACCAACTTTATTAATCAATTAACAAACAGACTGTTCCATTGGGACCCTGATAGTGGCAGAGGAATTTAAAGTGATAAAAGTGCATTAATTGCACTAAAGAAACAAGTGAAAAAATTAAAGTGCATAGTGACTAATATATATTGAATTGTTATGTTATAATAAATAGTAATAATAAATAATAGATATTGAATATTTATGTTATACTAAATAGTTATGTATAATAAGTTATATATAATATCTAACCCTCCCTGTCAGGCTTTGTGGGAAATTACATCAGTGTGTTATGTATGGCTACTCTGTCAGGTGGCTGGGCGATGATGTAAGGTAGCAAGGTTGTAGAATAATGGGTGCCCGGAACTTTTGTCATACAGCAGTCTTTTATTCAGGTCCCCAGGCACGGGGACCGAACACCACACTATACAACATCATAATATCTCTTTATTTCTTTATGTTATTGTTGCTTTATGTGCTTCCATGAATGCCTACTCTTAACACTCAGAGGGAGGGATATCTCTTACTTGCTTAACTGTTCTTAGACCCGAGCCCCACTTGTCCTCCTGTTCAGGATATCCCTCTGTATTATCCCTGTTTTTCTAGTCCCATTGGGGTGCCTAGGGTGTCATGTACAAGTGACCCTAATAACTTTTGTTGGTGTGAGAACTACCATTTCCCTGCTGCCGGAGAGGACTCTTAATGCCGCTCCGCGTTAGGGCTGATCCACCAGCACTCAGGAGTCCTCATCACTGAGGTCCTCTGTGGCATGCCGTTTGCATACTTCAAAGCTTATATTGGATTCTCTTAATCTTCTTATGGGATCCTGATTTAAAGGGTTCTATCCCTATCTACAACATAATTAAAAAAAAGGGGGGGCCTGGTGTGTGCTATTACTTTGATACAAACACGGGGTAGGTAGCGCTAACTATATATGAAGAAATTAACCCTTATATGAGGAATAACCCTCACATAGGGGGCTGCCTAAATACTAAAACTGACCCCCTGGTCAGATAACAGTAACAAGAGAAGAATAAAGTATTAAAAAGGCGCCGGCAGGTAAAGGATATATTCACCAACAGGAAGAACCGAAATGGATTCCAGGCTGTAGAGATGTGCTTAAAGGAAATATAAAAAAACACAAAACATAGTGTAATACTGTAAATAAAAGACAAACAACATATAGTATACACAACTACTAAATTAATATGTATCAGCTGAGATCATGGGTGATTGGGATAATAAAAAACATTTAATAAAATTGATTAAAAACACTGGACATAAAAAACATATACAAATCATATAAACAAAAAAATAATTAATTCACAAATATTAGGACAATTGGTATGGGACCGGTATTCAGCTTCACCAGATGAACTGCCCACTCACCGGACGAAAGATAAAAGCAGGCGGTGGATATATCTGAGAGTATCCCCTCTCTTTTCAGCTCACACAGCTACTGCACCGGATTCAGGGCCAGGATGATAGCTGCACACGCCAGGCTGCGTGTGTTTTACTCTCCCCTGGCGCTCATTTTTCCTCGCAGCTGGTGGCAGGTTTACCGCAGCAGATTCGTGCTGATCTTGACAATGAGTTTAAGCCGATAAACAGCTGATTCGTCTCGGTACTGGAAACAGCTCAGGCGTAGCGATCTGGGTCCCACCAAATTAACCCTACGCGTTTCGAGAGCGAGCTGCTCTCTTCCTCAGGGGTTCTACAAAAGTGTCCCATAATGTCCTCTTTTATAGGAGTCCAATTAGTTCCAATAATCACCTTGATTAAATTGCTGCACATGCGCATTAGGTAATATGTGGAAAACAATGTTCATTTGTCCGCACATGCGCAGTACTGCTTGATAGCAGAAAACAAAAATACAAAGTTAAAGTAACGATCTCAGCTGAGAACACTTTTCCCAGGAGTGCTTAAGGCCATGTCTATACATACTGCGCTATATGAATGCACACACAGCTGTCTCTTACACATACAAATACTCTATGTAATTCCATCCCTCTATACCAATAAGGACCACATAGTATCTACGCACACTTTTAGTAATGCAACACCCTCTTACATTTCCACGCCTACCCACACCATTGGCATACACTCCCACTCCACACACACCTTTTGTAAAGTGCTGTATACACTGTGGGGGCTATACATATTTTTACATATTTACATACATACACAAACACACACACTCTTACATCACTAACATTCAGGGACTATTTAACACCTCAAGTCATAAATCACATACTGCACAGAGGGGAGGGATAGGTTTCAGTCACAGATAACATTCCAAGATGCACTGTTTTTAAGTTAAACCTTGCTTTATTCATTGTAACATCGCCGGAAGAAGAGATCAGTGTATCTCGAAAGCTCGCACAAATAAAAGCATTTCGTTAGCCACAGAACAGTATCGTCTATTCATTTTTTATTTTATATATATATATACAGGCAGTCCTCGGTTATCCGACACAATGCATTACTCAAAATGGCGTTGGATAGCGAAACGTTGTAAAGCGAAACACGTTTTCCCATAGGAACACTGTTTAAATGAAAGGTTCCGTTCCTGAAGGCATTTTTAACGCTAAAATACACATAATATTTTACGCAGACAATAATATATGCAGCACACACATAAATTATATAGTGTATATACTGTATTATATATATAATATAACATAATATATAATATAATATAAAAATATAATATATTATATAGTATAATATAGTATAATATATCTTATACTATATTAGTGAAAGCACTGTATGCCTGCCTGCCTGCATGCATGCATGCCAGCCTGCCTGCCTGCCTGGATGTCCGGTGTCCCTAGGGGAAATCTCATTGGTCCCTTGGGCCGCCCCCGCACACCTCTCATTGGCCTGAGGCGGAGTGACGGCCAAAGGACACACACACAGGGACACACACACAGGGACACACAGGGACACACACACAGGGACACACACACACAGGGACACACACACACAGGGACACATACACACACACAGGGACACACACACACAGGGACACACACACACACACAGGGACACACACTCTCCCCCGTCAGTTGGACCGCAGCTCACCTTCCACACCCCCCCCCCCTCCTCTCCCGGTGCCCCTCCTCTCCCGGTGCCCCTCCTCTCCCGGTGCCCCTCACTCTCTCCCCCCTCCCCACCTCACCCAAATCCCCACGCTCCGCAACATCCCCAGCCGCACCATCACCCTCACCGTGCGCCGCGGAGGAAGCGCGGCCCTGCTGCTCAGCAGCAAACTCCAGGCTCCTTCCCCCTCGCGGCGCGGCCCGGGCCTCCTGCTCTCCCCATCACGTGCGCCGCTACCGGAGAGGGGAAGCGCGGTGCGGGACTCCCCATCACGTGTGACGCTACCGGAGAGGGGAAGTGCGGCGCGGGACTCCCCATCACGTGCGCCGCTACCGGAGAGGGGAAGCGCGGCACGGGACTCCCCATCACGTGTGACGCTACCGGAGAGGGGAAGCGCGGCGCGGGACTCCCCATCACGTGCGCCGCTACCGGAGAGGGGAAGCGCGGGCCGGGCCTCCTGCTCTCCCCATCACGTGCGCCGCTACCGGAGAGGGGAAGCGCTGGCCGGGCCTCCTGCTCTCCCCATCACGTGCGCCGCTACCGGAGAGGGGAAGCGCGGGCCGGGCCTCCTGCTCTCCCCATCACGTGCGCCGCTACCGGAGAGGGGAAACGCGGCGCGGGACTCCTGCCACTCTTGCCCCCCCCCCCCCAGCTTCCCGAACTCACCTCCTGCCCCAGCCAGATGCCACGGGGTCAAGGTAAGTCACACACCGTCTCCCACCCACGCACTGTCACCCAGTCACCCACACACCCACCCAGTCACTTTCACCCACCCAGCCACTCAGTCACCCACCCACTCAGTCACCCACTCAGTCACCCACTCACTTAGTCACCCACCCACTCACTCAGTCACCCACCCACTCACTCAGTCACCCACCCACTCACTCAGTCACCCACCCACTCACTCACTCAGTCACCACCCACACACCCACCCAGTCACCCACTCAGTCACCCACCCAGTCACCCACTCAGTCACCCACCCACACACCCACCCAGTCACCCACCCACACACCCACCCAGTCACTTTCACCCAGTCACCCACTTTCACCCAGTCACCCACCCACCCACTCAGTCACCCACCCACTCAGTCACCCACCCACTCAGTCACCCAGTCACCCACCCATTCAGTCACCCAGTCACCCATTCAGTCAGTCACCCAGTCACCCACCCATTCAGTAAGTCAGTCACCCACTCACCCACCCACTCACTCACTCAGTCACCGACCCACTCAGTCACCCAGTCACCCACCCATTCAGTCACCCATTCAGTCAGTCACCCAGTCACCCACCCATTCAGTCAGTCAGTCACCCACTCACCCACCCAGTCAGTTACCCACTCACCCACCCAGTCAGTCACCCACTCACCCACCCAGTCAGTCACCCAGTCAGTCACCCACTCACCCACCAAGTCAGTCACCCACTCACCCACCCAGTCAGTCACTCACTCACCCACCCAGTCAGTCACCCACTCACCCACCCAGTCAGTCACCCACTCACCCACCCAGTCACTCACCCACCCAGTCAGTCACTCACCCACCCAGTCAGTCTCCCACTCACCCACCCACCGACCCAACTCACCCACCCAACCACCGACCCAAAGTCACCCACCGACCCAAAGTCACCCACCCACCGACCCAAAGTCAAACCGACCCAAAGTCACCCACCCACCGACCCAAAGTCACATACCCACCGACCCAAAGTCACACACCCACCGACCCAAAGTCAAACCGACCCAAAGTCACCCACCCACCGACCCAAAGTCACCCACCCATGACCCAAAGTCAAACCGACCCAAAGTCACCCACCCACTCAGTCACCCACCCACCCACTCAGTCAAGTGTCACACACCCACCCAGTCACCCACACACTCAGTCAACTCAGTCACCCACCTAGCTGTCAAGGGGGGGGGGGGAAGCCTAACCCTGTCGTACGCCCCCCCAAAATTACATCCCGGGCAACGCCGGGTCTCTCAGCTAGTATATTATATACACATGTAGCAGGCTTCCCCCTAGCCCCCTTACCACCGTGGTAGCCATTACAGGATCGCGCGTGCGCAGTAAAGATAGCGCACGCGGTCCCAATGCTAAAGAGGTCCTGAGTGGACTACAATTCCCAGCAGCCTCTGGGGATTGCCCTTTCACCCACATTACGTGCAGCCAGCCAGCAAATAGGGTTTTGCCGCTTATCCTGTGGAGGAAGGCTACAATGTTGCGGGGACCACGTTTGGCAGTTGGAGCTGGGAGCAGAAAGGGGGAGGAAGTGTGTAAGGAGCAAGGCTCTTACACTAGGCCAGTTACCCCCAGGTCCCAGATAGGTCCCACTCCCCACTAGGTTAGTGGGTAAGTTCTTAGGGAAGGCCCCTTAGATAGGGACCCTGCCCTTAGGTGAGTGTAAGTCTTGTCAGTGGCACAGCTGCCGTGCTGTGTGCTCTGACTAGAAGTTACAGTGTGGCCTTACGTGCAGCCACAGCAGTTAGCTTTGGCTGTGCCAGTGAGAGGCCCCTCATAGGAAGAAGGGGGGTTGCTTTCTAGTTGTTCAGTGTGTGTTATATCACCAGTGCCAGTTGCATGTGGTGAGCTGCCAGAGTCTGGGATCAGACAGAAGCTACAGGGAGAGTTCTTCTGCGTGCAGGGACTAGGGTAGAGGTATACCCCAGGGCCCAGTTAGTCCCCTATGACACCAGACTCCTTCACCATAGATTCCAGAACCGCAGATTCCGGAATCACAGGGTAAGGTGTCTATACTCCCATTCTCTCTTAGTGATTCCAGCGACCAACAACCAGCCGTTGTGATGCGCCAGCTGGCAGACCAACCAAGTGAAGCTGAAGATAAAGGGACATTTATCCCATTTGCTGCGGACCCTGCTGTGGGCTCGTGGGCCCTACCACTGCCAGTCCGGCCTACTACAATGGTACCATCGGTCCCAGGCTTGGGATCAGTACCTGCTAACCACGCCAAGGGTAAGGCGAATGCCCAGGAAAAGTTAGGTGCACTTCCGCTAGTGGCACCAGAGCAAGCGCTGGTGCGGCCGGAACCGCGGAAGAGTCCCACGACCGCGGCGACTCCCAGTGTGTTGGAGGGACCGGAGGAAGAGGAACCCATCGCAAGCCAGCGGAGTGGTGAGGAACCTCCTTACTCCCCACAGGCTCCGATGGAGGTGGCCATGGAAAAGGCCCCAACTAAAGCTCATGCTGAGCAGCAGAACGTCGCTGGACATCCGTGTGCCCGAGGTGAGACTGCTCATGACCTGACGGTGGGCCCGGGTGTCACCCTAACTGAACGGAATGTGAGTCAGTGCGTTCCAACCCAAATGGTCCCAGGACTGGGATCCAACGCTCCCAAGTTTCCAGAAAGTGAGTGGACTGCCCCAGAAGTGCCGGGGACAGGTCCCAAGACAGCCGAGGTGGGAACTGACAGCGTCCCCGAGGACCTGTTGGCCACCGTGAATCACCGCAGTGGTAAGGTATCAACCCTTTACCCCCATGCAGGATGAAACAGAGACTTTGAGTACAGAGACATTGCTACTTGCTCTCTTCCCAGTGGAAGCCTCCCAAGTTCTTAGGGACAAGGACTGTGTTGTGAGTGATTCAGTGAAAATTGCCTCCTTTAAGCACAGCAAGGAGCGCTCCATTCACCATGTGGTGGACCGCGGGAAAGGTCAAGATCTCCTGGCCTACTGCATCCATGCCGCAGATTGCCGGGTCAAGGTCTGGCCAAGAGACACTGTGCTATTCCTTCCGCCAGGGGGAGGAAGCAGTATGGAACCAGTGACTGTTGCACCTGACCATGAGTTTGCGGAGGCTCACAAAAGTCAGTGAGGGACCCCCACATTTTCAGTTAGGGGCACCCCACAAATGGTCTCAGCAAGCAGCTAACACTCAGCTGGCCTCGGTTATCTTATGTGAACTGAAGTGTACCCTATTGTTTAGAGTAAAGTGTGATAAGTTGTACATATCATGCCCTGCATTTTTATTGTATAAACTTATGCTGAGTGACGTCGTTCCCCAAGCGGGTACGTTGGATTTTTCACCAGGGGGAGAGTGTAGCAGGCTTCCTCCTAGCCCCCTTACCACCGCGGTAGCCATTACAGGATCGCTATCTTTACTGCGCACGCGGTCCCAATGCTAAAGAGGTCCTGAGTGGACTACAATTCCCAGCAGCCTCTGGGGATTGCCCTTTCACCCACATCACGTGCAGCCAGCCAGCAAATAGGGTTTTGCAGCTTCTCCTGTGGAGGAAGGCTACAATGTTGCGGGGACCATGTTTGGCAGTTGGAACTGGGAGCAGGAAGGGGGAGGAAGTGTGTAAGGAGCAAGGCTCTTACACTAGGCCAGGTTACCCCCAGGTCCCAGGTAGGTCCCACTCCCCACTAGGTTAGTGGGTAAGTTCTTAGGGAAGGCCCCTTAGATAGGGACCCTGCCCTTAGGTGAGTGTAAGTCTTGTCAGTGGCACAGCTGCCGTGCTGTGTGCTCTGACTAGAAGTTACAGTGTGGCCTTACGTGCAGCCACAGCAGTTAGCTTTGGCTGTGCCAGTGAGAGGCCCCTCATAGGAAGAAGGGGGGTTGCTTTCTAGTTGTTCAGTGTGTTATATCACCAGTGCCAGTTGCATGTGGTGAGCTGCCAGAGTCTGGGATCAGACAGAAGCTACAGGGAGAGTTCTTCTGCGTGCAGGGACTAGGGTAGAGGTATACCCCAGGGCCCAGTTAGTCCCCTATGACACCAGAGGAAGCTGTATGGTATAGGGTCGGCCTTAGGACAGGGACTCCTTCACCATATTTAGAGAGCAAGAGGATTTCTGTCTGACAGTACCTGACTGTCAGTACAGCGTGTATCAGAGACTGTGTTCAAGGATCATTCGGCTGGAGATTCTTTTCCCTGTGGAGTCAGCGTGTGCATCCATTCCTGCAGAGTGCAGCGCAGCACGCCGTGGGATCACTGTGCGGTGTTGCTGAGTCCAAGGATTTTCCTGACCAGGACTGGTCAGGGAGGTAGTATACATTAAGTGCACCACCGGGCCCCAACACAGGGAAGCGCTATCCCTCACAATCACACTTTCTTTACTGTTGTGGACACTCAAGAGACTGAGGGAATGTGATGATGGGCATGTGGTTGAGGGGATGGTATGCATTCAGAGTGATGCACTGTTATTCATATATTGTTAGATGTTATGCAAAGAGAGTGTTATTGAAGTTACAGTTCATGCTTAGTAAATACTGTTTATTCACATGGTGTGTATTTACTGTATGTGGGTTCTGGTGAGGGCCCACTCCCACCCCGTTGGGATCCCTCATCAGTGGAGGCGGTGCACCGAGTGTAATTACATACCCCAGGTTCCCCGTGGTGGAAGCTCAGCTCTCCTGGTTGCCAAACAGGTACCGCACCACACTGAGAAGTAGTCATATACACCTACCCACCCCAATCTCACTTAGGGGGGGGGGGGGAAGAGGGCTACACACATAAACAACTTTGCAAAGCGTTGTAAGAGCGTTGGATAAGCCGTTTTTGCGTTGTAAAAATGAACATAGGTATGCATTGCATAGCGTTGGATAAGCCATTCGTTGTAAAACGAAGCGTTGTAAAACGAGGAAAGCCTGTATATATATATATATATATATATATATATATATATATATATATATATATATACTGTATAGGCTTTCCTCGTTTTACACACACACACACACACACACATATATATATATATATATATATATATATATATATATATATATATATATATATATATAAGACAGAAGTGCAAACAAACGCAACACATAGTATACTGTAGATGTAAAAATTATTTATTAGGTTAATAAAAAATGCAGATGCACTCACAATGGTACATAAGGTAAAAGCTTATCTGTGTGTGAACATTAAGTTCCCGCTTCTCTGTGGAGCCGGCTGGAATGACTCACGTGCTGCAGTGGCAGTGAAGTTGCTCCTTACCGGTCCTTTTACGGATTGCCGACACGGTCAGAACTCCCCTAGGACATCCTCACTTGTCCTCTGCTGGATTATGCCCTGTATTATCTGTTTTTACGGCCAATTTCATGTAGAAGTCCTCAACTATTTTTATGATAAGTGCACATTCTTTTATTGTTGATCCATCGTCTTGTTTGTGTGTGAGGATTTGTTTCTACCCAATTATATGTCATTGCTTTATCTTCTTAAAGCTTTTGTTATCTTCCATAGTCAGGGCAGGTGCAAGGGTATTCAGTGCCCTAGCCGAACATTCAGCCTTGCGCCCCCCACAAACAATTAACTTTCAGATTTTTTTTCTATCGACTGAATAATGTAAATGTTACACTTAATAGCTTCTTTTCTAACATTCATACACACTCCCCACTCTCCCCTCATTCTCTATGTCATTCTCCCCCCTCTCTCCCTTTCATTCTCTTTCCCCCTGTCTCCCTCATTCTCCCTTCTGCCCCCTCTCCCTCATTATCTTCCCCCCCATTTTCCCTGTCATTCTCCCTCCCTCATTCTCTGTGCCAAGCTCTCTCCCCTATTCTCTCGCCCATTCTCTCTCTCCCGTTCTCTCTCCCTCCCTAGTCTCTCTCCCCTCCCTCATTCTCTCTAGCCTCCCTCATTCTCTCTCCCCACCTGCTTCATTCTCTCTCTCCCTTCCCTCATTCTTTCTTCCCCTCCCTCATTCTCTCTCCCCCGTTCTCTTTCCCCTCTCTCCTTCTCATTCTCTCTCCCCCATTCTCTTTCCTTCTGTCACTCCCCCTCCTGCCGTCACAGTCACAAACACCTCGCCCCTCCCCCTTCACCTCTCTGGTCCATAGCTGCTTCCGCCTCTTCTTGACCGCACCCCTGACACCTCCTCCAGATTTGCTGCATTATCCAACAGCCAATCAGGATGGAGGAAACTGTCCAGCCACCTAGCAACAACCCTGCTCTCTCCCTGCTTTGCGAAATCCCCCGCCGGGATAGCAAATACTCCACTAGGCGGCTGCCACCCCCCAACATTTTGCCGCCTTCCAAATTTTGCCGCCTTTGGCGTCCGCCTCAGGGCCGGCTTGATGGCGGTGCCGCGGTGCCTGTGACCCGAGCCCCGCAGTTAAAGAGGCCCTGCACTCTTTCCCACAACAATGAAACTGATTATGGGCAGAGAGCGCGGGGCCTCAGTAACTCTCTGGCAATGCAATACCATATGACATCATGGCACCATGATGATGATGAGATGGAGGAGGAGATGCCGAAGGAGAAGTTAAGATGCCCCGCACCACATGTCCCTCCACCAAGCCCCGCGATATTCCCAGCCGGCCCTGTGCATAGTGCCCATTTTCTATTTGGATTCTTCATGAAGAATTAATTCATGATGTAGATGTTTTCACATTCTGCAAATTCTTCCAATCTATTCCCACATTCTTTCGTTACCGTAACCATACTTATCAACTGTTGCTTCGCCTTTCTGCTGGGCACCAATCTTTACGTTGAACTCTCCCATAATGATCATAAGTGGACAATTTCTTTTGTTGTCGAGTTGTTGATTTCATGGTAGAAGTCTTCTATTTCATTGTCTGTGTGACTTGATGTTGGGGCATATACTTGGATTATACAGTAGCCTGTATCTCTGTGTCAACTGAATGACGATTCTCGCTGCTCTTTTTGATGAATTTACATACTCATAATGAATACACAGTCCCAGCAAGCTCTAACCCCGAACCCACCACATCAAATATATATATATATATTTGTGTCAAAAGGAGTTCTACTGAGCGTGGTCAAATGTATAAAACAAAAGACAAAAATACCCAATGCTACATCCAATGTGACAAAATACATAGTTAAATACTTCAATGTTTCTGATGAACATACATACTCCACTATGTTGTTTCTCCATCTCTTGTTAATGATGAAGCCTACTCCACTGATTCTGCCATTGTCTGTACCTCTGTAATAGAATAGGTGTCCACTTGTGAGCTCAGTGAGGTCTTCATCTTTTCTTCTAATTTCACTAACGCCAACAATGAGCCTGTCACGGGAGACCAGGACAATTTACACTGGGATGACATACACCAGATCGGATGAAAGAGTTAAATCAAATAGATTTATTTTGACCAGAGTCAACAGACACAACACAATACCAAGTTACAGCCCAAACTCACCAACACAGAGTTTACCTGGGATTCCTAGCTCTAAGCACCGCTTCAATAGGCTGGCTCAGGGTACGTTCCACACGACGTGAGTCTCCGGGTACCACGATACCGTAGGGATGCTAGTACTGTACTAGCAATGCGTAAAGTCCCGATCATCTATACAACCGAGCGTCGTTCTGGATCTGTGTGTCTCTGTTAAAAATCTCGGAGTAACACAGCAACTCTCTCTAGCTGTGAGTCTGGATCAGATCTAACTAACTGGGGTCAGCAGGGGTTTACATAAACCTTGGCCTCCATCTGAAACTATAGAGGAGGGCTACCAACCAATCAGTGTATAGAAGCTACGTGTGGGACAATCACAGCACCGATGCTACATCGACCAATCACAGACCGAGCTATGTTGGACAATCCCAGAGTGATGGCTCGACTGTGATGAGCCAATCAGGGCCATTTGAGGTGACAGTGCTTTAGCACAACCCACAGAGGTGGGCTTAAGGAGAGTGGCAAATTCAAACTGACCACTGGGACCTGAGTCAGGTGGGGTACAGACCCAGACCTCAGGTTCCAGTATCGGCCAAATACCTCCTGTTGAGATAGATGCATCAGAGTCTAGGCTGAATAATGTCTTGTTTCAGAGGCAAAGTTCCTTCGACTTAGTCAACACCCCTCCCCACTCACACAATGTCCTAAGCATCTCATCCACCCACATTTACACAGCAAGCTATCCCACATTCCTTTGTGTTCTAGGTGGCCAACTGAAGTACCCACTCAGCACACAAATGAGTAGTTCAAATACCTTTGTATCTTACATTAACAGTGCATTTAGCAACATACAGGTTGGCCATTTTAGCCACAATAAAATGGGTACAAATATAAAATCCTGGGTATCACTTTGACTGGTAGGGGCAATGGCTGGGCTTAGCCTTTAATATGAGAGCCACTTTGCCCGACCGTCACAATCCCATTTAATCTTTTCATGTTCGTTGTCCAGTTCTTGCAGTGCTGCTTCACTGTAGAGAGTCCGGCAGCTGTAGGTACCCAGATTGAGGTCTGAATGACAGCTTTGTTTAACCCCTGGAGATTCTTAGCACTTTCTGCATTCATGCCTTCTTCCTGACCGCTGCCAGGCCCAGGAACATTCCAGCCCCCGAAGAATGTGGGTCATTGCTTTTTTTGCGTGTTCCATATTTGGGTGTTCAGACCTTACTTGCCATGCCGGCTTGTTGGGTATATTGTTCAAGCTTTCATAGTATGGTTAAACCTACCAGCACAAGCACCACTGTACATCTTCCCGAACTACCGTTGCCACCTTCCTGCCACATTGAGGCAATGAGATAAGGATTTGAGGAAAGGATGTATACAGTATACTGTATATATGTGTTTATGTGTTCAGGTACCTCTCGGTGTGTATATTTATATGCTATAAATAATATATATCCTTGATTTTATGTTGAGCAACTAAGGGAAGGTAGCTTTTAAAAAAAAAATATATATATATACACACACACACACAGCACATGGAGAAAGCACACCTAGAGAGTGTAAGATATGTAAGATAAAGCCAAAATTACCAGGTGCACGCGTCATTAAGCATATAAAAATTTACTCCACCAGGTTCCAAGAAGCGAGGAAGAAGAAGACATAGCACATGGGTTGCAAAAAATATAAATAGGTTTTAAGGTGCAAAAATCGAATCCAACGTTTCAGGGTAACTCTGTATCCCTTCATGCACAACCCTGAAGAACGGATACTGAGTTACCCTGAAAAATTGGATTCTATTTTTGCACTTTAAATATATTAAAAAAAATTGCAACCCTTGTGCTGTGCCTTCTTCTTCCTCACTCATTGGAACACACACACACACACACACACACACACACACACCACGCACGCACGCACGCACGCACGCACGTACGTACGTACGTACGTATGTACGTACGTACGTACGTACATACGTACATACATACATACATACATACATACATACATACATACATATATATTACATATTACAGTGGTCGACAAATCACCAAAAAATCTACTCGCCGAACAAAAAAATCTACTCGCCACCTAGTATCACACGTGTGCTGCTTGGGCCAAAAGGAGCTCGCCACGATGTTAAATCCACTCGCCTGGGGCGTGCAAATGTATAGGTTTGTCGAACAATATATATATATCATAGACAGTCTTAGCAAGCGCAAAACCCAACCCTACTACATTGTATATACAGTATATTTGAGTCATTATATAAATTAAGGTACGATATGTGCATATACTATATATAATATGTATTGCTTTTTATAGCTACTTTCCACCTATAAATGTCTATAATACTCCTATAAATATATATGAAGTTGGCCAGAATCTCATAAATAGGCTATGTATATAGCTGTTTTTTTAGGTGAGGCTTGTCAATTCAAGCTAGCATTTTTGCAAAAAAAGGGCCTATGCTGTCTGGATGTCCGGTGTCCCTAGGGCCAAAGGACACACAAGGACACACACACACACACACACACGCACACACACACACACACGCCCGTCACTCTCCCCCGTCAGCTGGACCGCACCTCAACTTACACCCCCCCCCACCCTCCCTCTCCCGGTGCCCGAAATAATTCGGCACGGTGGGTCCCGTTGTCTGGTTGGGCCTGCGCGGTTGGTGCCGGCACGGGAGGGGGGGCGATCACTGTGCGCTTGCTGGTTGCGAGCCGCCCCCCGTCCTAATCCAAGTGGCGATGCCTTGGGGAGAGTGTGATCTCTAGGAGCCGTTGGTGCGGCCGCTTGATCCCATCCCGCTCGACGGATCGGGGGCGCGCGTTGCCCGCTCACTGCCGCCTCCATCACAGCAGATGGTCGGTGGTGGTTTGGCGCCAGGGACAGTGTGCTCGGCCGGGAGCGAGTGTCTCCCGCGTGTCTCCCGCGCGGCGGTGCTGCCTTCGCCCCCAGTGGTCCGGCTACTGTTGGCTGGCGGTTGGGGTGGGGGCTCCGGCCGTAATCGGGGGCGGGTGCGCAGGTTCCCCGCGCGGTGTAGCCTCCAGCACAGCAGGAGGGCTGTGGTGGTATGTTTGGAGTAGGTGGCGCCGGGGGAGAGTATGCTCGCGCTGGGGTGGCCGCGTGTCTCCTGCGCGGCGCCATTTCTTGCCCCTGCACAAATTTGTGAGCCATGAAGTGTGTGCGCGCGCACACCCACCGACTGACACGCGCGCACACCCACCGACTGATGCACGCGCAAACCCACCGACTGACACGCGCGCACACCCACCGACTGATGCACGCGCAAACCCACCGACTGACACGCGCGTACACCCACCGACTGATGCACGCGCAAACCCACCGACTGACACGCGCGTACACCCACGACTGACGCGCGCGCACACCCACCGACTGATGCACGCGCAAACCCACCGACTGACACGCGCGTACACCCACCGACTGACGCGCGCGCACACCCACCTGGAAAAGGGTCGGGGGACCGGACTGGTAAATGGGGGGGAGGGACCGGACCTGTAAAGGGGGGGTGAGCTGGATTGATGGGAACGGGGGACAAACAGACAGGGGGAAGACAGGGGAAGAGAGAGGGGGGGGGGAGACGGGGGAAGAGAGAGAGAGATGGGGGGAGACAGGGAAAGAGAGAGAGAGGAGAGCAGGAACATTATATTCCGGGCAACGCCGGGTCTCTCAGCTAGTATATATATATTTAACAGTGTTCGACAAACCTATACATTTGCTCGCCCCGGGCGAGTGGATTTAACCCCCGGGCGAGTAAATATTGGCCCAAGCAGCACACGTTTGGTACTAGGTGGCGAGTAGATTTTTTTGTGTGGCGAGTAGATTTTTTGGTGATTTGTCAACATATATATATATATACTAGCTGAGAGACCCGGCGTTGCCGAGGATGTAAATGCGTAATAGGTAGTATTATTTATAAATGGTGGAACAATAGGTGACTATTTGTTGTAAAGGTTGGATAATAATATTGAAAAGAAAGATGGAATAAAATGTAATACGATGTTGTTTAAAAATAGTTTATTGTAAACACACCACAGTACAATGTATATTTTGGTGACATAACAGATGTAAAAATGTGAGGCGTGTGTCCTGCTAGGGTGTGAGGCGGCACGTGGCGCGTGGGTTGTGAGTGCTGTCTGTGAGTGGGGGTCCTGCTAGGGTGTGAGGCGGCAGGTGGCGCGTGGGTTGTGAGGGCTGTCTGTGAGTGGGGGTCCTGCTAGGGTGTGAGGCGGCAGGTGGCGCGTGGGTTGTGAGTGCTGTCTGTGAGTGGGGGTCCTGCTAGGGTGTGAGGCGGCAGATGGCGCGTGGGTTGTGAGTGCTGTCTTTGAGTGGGGGTCCTGCTAGGGTGTGAGGCGGCAGGTGTCGCGTGGGTTGTGAGTGCTGTCTGTGAGTGGGGGGTCCTGCTAGGGTGTGAGGCGGTGGGTCAGTGATGTCGGTGCGTAGGGGCGGGAGGCAGCAGGTGTGTGTGGCGGCAGGTATGTGTCGAGTGTGGCGGGTGTCTGTTGAGTGCGTGCAGCGGCTGTGAGGCGGTGGGTGAAAGGCAGAGGCGGCCGGACTAAAGGCGGGTGAAAGGCAGAGGCGGGAAGGCGTGGGTGGGGAGGTGGGAAGGCGGGCAGGAAGGCGAAGTGCGGCGGGAAGGGGAGGAGGGGGTGGTGGAGGGGGGCAAGGGGTGGAGGAGGAGGGGGAAGGGGTGGAAGTGTGGGAGGGGGGTAGGGGGTGGGAGGGGGGAAGGGGGGTGGAGGGGAAAGGGGAGGGGGGCAGGGGGTGGAGGGGGGGGAAAGGGGAGTGGAGGGGGGGGGAAAGGGGAGCGGAGGGGGGGGAAAGGGGAGCGGAGGGGGGGGGAAAGGGGAGCGGAGGGGGGGGGAAAGGGGAGCGGGGGGGAAAGGGGAGAAGGGACGGAAAAGGGGAGCGGAGGGGGAAAGGGGAGCGAGGGGAAAGGGGGGTGGGGGGGAAGGGAGCAGGGGGGGGAAAGGGGAGCAGGGATGGGAAAGGGGTGCGGGGGGAAAGGGGAGTGGGGGGGGAAATGGGAGCGGGGGGGGAAAGGGGAGAGGGGGGGGGAAAGGGGAGAGGGGGGGAAAGGGGAGAGGGGGGGGGAAAGGGGAGTGGGGGGGGGAAAGGGGAGCGGGGGGAAAAGGGGAGCGGGGGTGGGAAAGGGGGGAAAGGGAAGTGGGGGTGGGAAAGGGGAGCAGGGATGGGAAAGTGGTGCGGGGGGAAAGGGGAGTGGGGGGGGGGAAAGGGGAGCGGGGGGGAAAGGGGAGAGGGGGGGGAAAGGGGAGAGGGGGGGGGAAAGGGGAGAGGGGGGGGGGAAAGGGGAGCGGGGGGGAAAGGGGAGAGGGGGGGGAAAGGGGAGAGGGGGGGAAAGGGGAGAGGGGGGGGAAAGGGGAGTGGGGGGGGGGAAAGGGGAGCGGGGGGGGAAAGGGGAGAGGGGGGGGAAAGGGGAGAGGGGGGGGAAAGGGGAGAGGGGGGGGGAAAGGGGAGCGGGGGGAAAGGGGAGAGGGGGGGGAAAGGGGAGTGGGGGGGAAAGGGGAGCGGGGGGAAAAGGGGAGTGGGGGTGGGAAAGGGGGGAAAGGGAAGTGGGGGTGGGAAAGGGGAGTGGGGGGGTGGAGAGCAGGGGGCATATGTATTGTCATAATTTATGTATCCGCATGCCCCCCCCCGGCGTCCGTCCCCCCGCTGGCCGCTCCCCCTTCTTGGTTCCCCGTGACTCGGGGCTCGCCCTCCCCCCCGTTCCCCGTGACTCGGGGCTCGCTCCCCCGTGACTCGGGGCTCGCCCCCACTCCCCGTGACTCGGGGCTCGCCCCCCCGCTCCCCGTGACTCGGGGCTCGCCCCCCCGCTCCCCGTGACTCGGGGCTCGCCCCCCCCGCTCCCCGTGACTTGCCCACCCCCGCTCCCCGTGACTCGCCCCCCCCCCCGCTCCCCGTGGCTCGGGGCTCGCCCCCCCCCCCCGCTCCCCGTGACTCGGGGCTCGCTTCCCCGCTCCCCGGGCGACCGCTTGGTCCTCCGATGTGCTGGCCGGGTGCCGGAGTCGCGTGCAGGCGGTGGCAGGAAGCGCCCTGTGTGTGGGGCCTGTGTGTGGGGCCTGTGTGGGGCCTGTGTGCGTGGGCCTTTGTGTGGGGGGCCTGTGTGTGGGGCCCGTGTGCTGGGGCCTAGCCTGAGGCGCGAGCCTGAAATAGGGGAATTACTGGGGCTATAAGTTGAGACGGGACGCGCAGTGGTGTGACGTGTGTGTGTGTGCGCCAATTAGAGGTGTGCGGGGGCGGGCGGGCCAAGAGAGCCATCTAATTGGCCTGAGGCGGAGTGACGGGCCAAAGCTCCAATGCGATTGCCGCTAGGGACAGAGGACACGCAGACAGGCATACAGTGCTTTCAAAAATATATAGTAGATAAATAGAAATATAAGACAGCGCCCGTATCAGCATACACCCAAATTGCTGCAACCCTGGTCCCAAACAACCGCATGAAAACGGAAGAAAGCAGTGGAAGTCTGACGTCCACCTGGTGCATGGGCTTGCCCCATAAAATGCTTTTAAAACACTGAAAAAGTGTGATTGTGCAATTGTCTGTCTATGGTAAATCAAACCTTTAATATCAGAATTTACACATGGATCGGGCACTTTTTCTTTCTCTTTTGTTCTAATATATATATATTAGGTTATATAAGTAGATGATGAGACTGAAAAAAGACATGTCCATCATGTTCAACGTACTGTATGGTAACGGCAATATGAGGAGTTATATGAAGACGTTTTATGGGGATATACGATTGGGAGCAGTTACATGAAGCAATAGGAAGAGGTTTTGGGAGCGGATATATGGAACTATAGAAAGAATTATAGGTAAAACAGCGTGTTGTTTGGTGCTCTGAAAAAAACCCAGTGGTAGCTAGATAATGATGCTTGGAAAGACAACCATATAATAACCATATGATAGTTGAATGTTCAATTAAAGGATGTAGCCTGGTTAAAATGATCCCACATAGCAAAGTAGTAAGGACAAAGTCATTTACACTTGGCAGTGACCAGTAGATTATAACATCCTGTAGGTATAACAATATGAACAGAGGTCAAACTGGAACAGACTCACTTGGTGTTCTTGTCCATGATAAGTGATGGATCCGAAATTCCAGAGACCTCACGGTTGAATGTGCTTCCGTTGATATGCAGACATCAAGCTGGGTGAACAAAGGAAAAAAACGGAGCACTACAGTATATCCAAGCAAAAAGAACCACCAGGAAAGCGTATCCCATGAATAAAAGCTTAATTTAATGGATCCAGACTAAATATAACACACACCAAGCAAATCAAATTAGAGAGATAGTTAAAAAAAACATTGGGGAGTGTTGGCTGCAGATCCAGTCCTACACTCCGTTTATGAGGAAGGGCCCAAATTAGTTTTTAGAAGAGCAAAAACTGTCGCAAACTATGTTTCGCCTAGTGTGTTTTCATCAACTAACGTCTTACCTCAAAATTTACCGAAAGGTAGCTTCACTTGTTCAAAGTGTAAAGCTTGTAAATATATGGAACGTAAATCTGATTTTTTCCTCTAACAAAACAGGTAAAAAATATCACATAAAAACATTTATTAATTGTGATACCACTTATGTGGTGTATTTGCTAAAGTGCGGCTGTGGAAAACAGTACGTGGGACGAACTATTAGATGTCTAAAAGTGCGTATGCTTGAACACATTCGGCTTATTATTAAAAAAGACATTAATCACCCCGTATCCCTTCATTTTAGCAACTGCAATATGGGTGATGTAAATAATATGACGTTTCAAGGTATTGAACATGTACCCCTTCCGATCAGAGGAGGCAATAGATTAAACATCCTCAATAGAAGAGAACTATTTTGGATTTTTATTTTACAAACCCGCATCCCAAATGGTCTTAATTGCGATTGGGACATAGGTCCCCTCCTTTTTGACACTTGAATATCTCTCTCATAAATGGTTTTATGTTTAGGCAACAGCACAGATTATCGTGATAAAACTATATGTTAAGGAGAAATTATTTTATATTGATTAATAATATGCATAATTGAAGTAATAATCAATATTTCAAAAGTAATATATACACATAAGAATTGAAATGATGTTTCCTTATTTTAGAAATTCTTATCAATAGTATCTAATTTCCAACTCTCTCCAAAAGGTTTTTCGAACAATGCTAAGCTTGTTATACTGTATTTTAATGTTATAAATATATATATTAGTTGTTCGTAAACCTTCACAAGTATTGCACAAGTCATGCTACGACTTAAGGATACCTTATAACAAAGGTGGTTGGCTTATTCAATTGTTTTTAACTCCATGTCATTGGATTTTAATCAATTTTTTCTTGTATTCATAGTTACAATGTAATGGTAAATTGTTGTACATTAATGTTTAATAAAGTTTTTTTATTTTAACCTGTCTTCATGACGAGGGTCTGGTTGCATAGCAACATGAAGCATTGTGATTTTTTTTCACACGCCGGTCGACGTGCTTACGTCACGCGCTGCCTCCATATTAGTACAGTACTCTGAGATGTAGTTGTAGGAATGCGTATTCCCCTTGTATGCGCAGAATACACCACTCGGGTCCTATGAGCGTAGTGACGTGCATGTCGGGATCGACTATGCAATCAGGTTGCACTATCCGGCGTCTTCACGTCACTGATCATGGGTTACGACCCGGGTCATATAACGAACCCGGAAGTGATTGCGGTTGGCCCCCGTCATGCCACGATTAGTATAAATTGTATTGGGTATGTGATGTGTGCATTCACCTTGAGAAAGGACTATCACAAGTCCGAAACGCGATAGAAAGAATTATAGGGACTGGTTATTGGGAGCGGTTTTATGGGTTAAAAGGAGGAATTATAGATATAGGTTATATAGAACTATAGGAGCAGTTGTAAGAAATGGTTATATGAGGAGTTAAAGAGAGTAGTTATATGGTTGCAATGGGAGATGTTATAAGGAGTAGTTATATGGAGCTTATGGAGGAATTATATAGCGCGGTTATATAGATAAATAGGAGGAGCTATAGGGAGAGTTTACATGGGGCAATAGTAGTAGTTTATTGAGATTTTTGGGGGTTCTTACACAAAGGGTGTGTGAATATATGTATATATATATATTACAGTATATAAAATATATATTCTGGCTGTATATAAAGGGAGGAAGCTTGAGGAGAAGACGAGAGCCACTGTGCTTTCAGAGGAAGGATGGATCAGAGTGGAGGAGCAGTGGATGAGGGCGTTCAGAAGAAGAAGCGGAGGCCCCTGACGGCCCCTCCTCCTCGTCCCCCGCGGTCCCTTTTCTGCCTCGGGCTACAGAACCCGTTCAGGAAGAACGTTATCAAGATTGTAGAATGGAAGTATCCTTTACAGGGGCCCTGCAGAACATCGCCTGTGTATAATGTGATTCAGACCTGTCTGTTACACTGTGTATAACGGGATACAGTTCTGTGTGTTAAACTGTGTATAGCGTGATACAGACCAGTGTGTTACACTGTGTATAGCGTGATACAGACCAGTGTATTACACTGTGTATAGCGTGATACAGACCAGTGTATAACGTGATACAGACCTGTGTGTTACACTGTGTCTAACATGATACAGACCTGTGTGTTACACTGTGTATAACGTGATACAGACCTGTGTGTTACACTGTGTATAACATGATACAGACCTGTGTGTTACACTGTGTATAACGTGATACAGACCTGTGTGTTACACTGTGTATAACATGGTACAGACCTGTGTGTTACACTGTGTATAACATGATACAGACCTGTGTGTTACACTGTGTATAACATGGTACAGACCTGTGTGTTACACTGTGTATAACATGATACAGACCTGTGTGTTACACTGTGTATAACATGGTACAGACCTGTGTGTTACACTGTGCATAACATGATACAGACCTGTGCGTTACCCTGTGTATAATTTGATATAGAGGAAGACATTATTCCTGGCTGTACAGGAGTTATGTTACCCTATACCCTGGTTTATTTCCTTGACTCCCAGGCATTTAGACCCTTTGAGATCATTGTCCTCATTACCATCTTTTCCAACTGTGTGGCTCTAGCGATCTTCCTGCCCATGCCTGAGGATGACACCAACTCATCCAACGCAATCCTGGTACCAACTTCATTGTTTCTGTCCCTTGGGCTGTATGTCTGTATATCTGTCTCTCCGTCTGTCCCATGGCTGTATTATATCTGTCTGTCTGTGTCACTAGCTGTATATCCGTCTGTCTGTGCCATGATCTGTATATCTGTCTGTCTGTCTGTCTGTGTCACTGGCTGTGTATCTGCCTGTCTGTACCATGATCTGCTTAGCTTTCTGTCTGTGCCAATGGCTGTATATCCATCTGTTCTGCCCCACAGGTATATATATTTATTTATACTGTATATATATTTCGGCAACATTTTTTGCAGAAAAGCTGTCTTATTGTTGACTTATCGGGGCTTACTGAATCGCAGTAGGCTTTTTTGGCGATAAGCTGGGGATAAGTGGCTTACCGCTGCTTAGTGCATGAGGCCCTGTATGTCTGTTTGTCCCAGGAGCTGTATATGTGTCTGTCCCACAAGCTGTATAGCTGTATTTCTCTCTGCCTGTCTCCTTTTCTGTTTCCCTCTCTCACACTCTTATGAAAGAGGAGATATAGGGAGGGTTTATATAGGGCAATATGAGGAGTTATCTGGAGCAGTAATATGGGACAATAGGAAGAGTTATAGAAGCGCTTATATGGGATACTACGAAGAGTTATATATAGAGGTTATATGGGGCAATAGGATAGGGACCAGGTATATCCCTGTAGCAGTTATAGGGAGCAGTTACATGAAGCAATAGGGGGAGGTTTTGGGAGCGGTTATATGAAACTAGAAAGAGTTTTAGGCCGTGGCGGATTTCTGATTAGGCCCTGGACTAGGGCGGCAAAAATGTCCACCCCCATATAAATTTGCCGCGCTCTCGGGCTCTCTGATGGGAAGGCACTCGCACGTGGGAGCTGCTTCCTTGCTTCTGCCCTCTTTCTGTTGCCGAATCGCAGCGTCAAATGATGACGCGGACGTCACCCAATTGATGTCTCGTTGCCATGGCGACGTGATGTCGCGACGTCAAATTACGTCATGACGTCACGTTGCCATGGCAATGCGACACTGTGTGACATCATGTTGGTGTCATTTGACGCTGCGATTCGGAAGGAGAAGGGGGGCGGCAGGAAGGAGGCGACCACCACATGTGAGTGCCTGGGGGCGGCGGATCTACAAATCCGCTGCTGTTTATAGGGACTGGTTATTCGGAGCGGTCTATGGGAATTATATAGTGCGGTTATATAGGTAAACAGAGGACTTACAGGAAGCTGTTACAGTATATGGAAAAACAAGAGGGGTTATAGGGAGAGTTTACATGGGGCAATAGGGGTAGTTATTGGAATTTTGGGGGGGTTCTTACACAAACCCTGAATTTCTTTATTTGGAATCAGATCCCACAGTCTGGATTCAGGTTTCCCTCCTCTGCCCATATATGGCCGAGGAATGGCAGACACCACACAGGCTGATTATAGGACCAAGACACCAGAGATCCAAAGAGAAGGGAAGATACCGCCCCATTAACCCCTACACTGCCAGAGACCTGCAGAGCCAGAAAACTCAACTTGAGTTTATTTCTCCATGGGTTCATTCTGTGTCCCAACCCCTCAGCTGTTCCTTTAACTCATCCTAAATAACTCCCACCCCCTCTCTATAGGGTTAAATAACCTTTAACCTCTAGGGACACTATATTCTGGTGGCCTAACGTGTATACAATGTCTCAGTAAACTGCACATCTTAAGTTATAGGTGAACGGTTATATGGAGGCCTTGGAGGAGGTATAGGGAGAGGCTATATATAAAGAAATAGGACGAGTTATGTGGAGCAATAGGAGGCGTTATAGGGAGCAGTTATATGGAGAAATAGGAGGAGGTATAGGGAGCGGTTACACTGTATGGAGAAACAAGAGGAGTTATTGGGAGAGGTTATATGAAGCAGTAGGAGAAGTTATAGGGAGCAGTTATATGGAGAAATATAACAGGAGTTAAAGGGAGCTGTTATATGGACCAATAGGAAGAGTTATTGGGAGATGTTATATGAAGCAGTAGGAGGTGTTATAGGGTAGGCAGACCCACAGGGAAAGGGTTTATGTGACCTGGTATATCCGCCCATTCCTCAGGAGAAGATTGAGTATTTATTCCTGATCATCTTCACCATCGAGGCGTCTCTGAAGATCGTAGCGTATGGATTCATCCTGCACACGGACGCGTATCTACGCAATGGCTGGAATATCCTGGACTTCAGCATCGTGTCTGTGGGGTGAGGGGACTCAACTACTCTGACTGATGGGTTTATACATGAACATATATATTTACGTGTGTGTGTGTATGTATGTGTGTGTATATATATATACAGTATATAATACACTGTTAAAATTACATATATATAGATAGATAGATAGCACTCTCTGGTAGGTATCCAATGTAAAAAAAGGTTTATTTCATCAATCAAGCATCAGGGGTGAAGTACAGGAAACATGGGGCAACGTTGCAGACCTCCCGGTCCTTTATCAAGCCCCTGGGCTCCATTTTTCCTGTACTTCACCCCTGATGCTTGATTGATGAAATAAACCTTTTTTTACATTGGATACCTACCAGAGTGCTGCGGGTCTTTTTCTCTTGTATGTGTATATCTATCTGTCTGTCTGTCTGTCTATCTCTCTATCTATATCTCTATCTATCTATCTATATATATATACATAGATACCGTATATTTACACTGCTGGAGTTATATATGTATAGATGAAACAGTCTTGACCTTACCCACTGAAGCATTAGGGGCCAGACGGTCCCTGTTGGCACACGGTCAATTCAAATTAATGGAGCTGACACCCGCTAATGCATTATACCGAGATACACCGGTATATATAATATATATAATCAAATACAGCAGGCACACCTAAATAAACAACACTAAGGCACATAGAGGCAAGTGCACGATTCATAGCAATCATATAAATCAATATATTCTTCTACCCTGATCCATGGGGTTGGGTGAAGAGTCAGCACATTGCAGGTAAGTAATCAAAACATGTTTTATTGAAAGAAAGAATCCAACGTTTCGCTCCTATAAAAGGACCTTCACCTGGGTCTTTTTTTTAATACACAGTGAATGGGTTGAGCGTGCACTTTTGTTACTCACTGTACTGGGTGTCTTCCTGTAATAGATCCCAAAGGTGGAGATATCCAAAAGATAAAGCGGCAGCGGGCACTCACAAAATATCTAGTTGAACAAAAGCTTACTTGATTGGATTACATCTCATATCTTATGGTATTTCTTTCAGTACACCATGTTTCCATCACTCACATGGACAAGTAGGAGGATCCAGGGCACTACAGATTTGGAGAAAATAAATGTATTCTAGGCACACACAACGTTTCGAGCTGTACAAAGCTCTTTCTCAAGTGACTGGCAAAGAAAACATCATTATTGTCCAATATATATAGTCCAAACATAAGTGATTAATTCAAGAAACCCCCCTTCGTTACCCCATGGATACCCATAGTCTCCTGATTGCAAATGTAAACCGGAAGTGCAATCAGGAGACTATGGGAATCACATGGGGTAATGAAGGGGGGTTTCTTGAATTAATTACTTATGTTTGGACTATATATATTGGACAATAATGATGTTTTCTTTGCCAGTCACTTGAGAAAGAGCTTTGTACAGCTCGAAACGTTGTGTGTGCCTAGAATACATTTATTTTCTACAAATCCGTAGTGCACTGGATCCTCCTACATGTTCATACATCTTGAAATTACATAGACAGGTTTTTTCCCTGAACCACGGAGCACCAGTACCTCAAAATGCAAGTATATTGCTTTATTATACACTTTTAGGTGTGCTAGACATAACCCTCTTGTTTGTTCATCACTCACATGCCATGTGCTGCTTCTCCTTCAACCCCAGTCCATGGGGTGGGGTAGAGTAAAGTGTGTGTATGTGTGTGTGTGTATGTATATATATGTATGTGCGCAAAATGCTGCCGCCAGGTTGTTAACTAACCAGACCCGTTCTTGCCATGACACCTGTACTCCATTCTCTGCACTGGCTGCCTGTAAAACGGCAAATTTATTTCAAGATTGGCTTGTTGACATTCAAAGCCCTACATGACCAGGGTCCCAGTTATCTGAACGATTTTCTAGTTCCCTACACTCCCATTTGCTCACTTCGATTTGCAGGTGAACGACTCCTACCAGTTCCCAGAAACTCCCTCACTTCCTTTGGGGCCCGAGCTTTTAGCCACACTGCTCCCAATCTTTGGCACAGCCTGCCTCATAGAGTTTAAGACGACCCCTCTCTGGGAATCTCTAAAAATAGGCTCAAGACCTACCTGTTTACACAGGCATTTAATTAATGAGCCACAAGCTGTCCGGCATTAAATAGCCACAGTGCCGTCCTATCCTGTATTGTATAGTTCCTTCTCTTTTATAACCTTCAATGTTTTATTCTTTTCCCTTTTTGTAACTGTGAGGTGTTTTGAGTCCCATTGGAAGAAAAGCGCTATATAAATAAAGTTATTATTATTATAATTACTGTATTATGCAGTTAAAATACATACAGTACTTCTGTTTATAGACTTTTCTCCGTGGTCCTGGAGCTGATTAATAGTATTGAAGGTGTATCAACCCCAGGAGGGGGCAAAGGAGCCGGGTTTGATGTCAAGGCTCTGAGAGCGTTCCGTGTCCTGAGGCCCCTGCGTCTAGTATCTGGGGTGCCGAGTAAGTGCCGGGAGCAGAGGCTTCTGGGTGTTATGGGAAATTTAGCCATCCCAGTCCCACTGCGCTACACAACCAGGACCTGCCATGAAATGAGAACCCTGAGCCATGTAACTCCTTCCCTACCGTGTATCAGGATACGCTGCTCTCCTTAGGGCTCATTAAGGGATCGGGTCAGATGTGGTCAGGATGCTGCAGCTGATCCCAAAGGCTGAAAGTTTATGATCAGATTCATGATGGCAGCCATATTTAACAATGGCTCCACAGAAAATAATTGTCGGCTATTTCTCTGGGGTTAGAAACCGCCGGAGCGTGTGACTGCGAAGTGTAGGATTAGGGGGGGGAAACTGGGGGATTTCTGTAGGGACCGGGGCTGTAGGGGACATGAAGGGGATTTCTATAGGGAGTAGGCTTTTAGGGGAGGTAAAATAGGTTTCAATTGGGACTCTGATTAGAGGGGAAAGAAAGGGAACTTGTGTATAGGGGCTGGGACTCTAGGGAAGGAAAGGGATTTCTATAAGGACTGGGTTTATAGAGATATGAAAGGGGGAGGGTATTGATTGGGTCTATAGAATAAGTACAAGGTATTTCTATAGAGACTGAGTCTATTGAAGTATAAAACGGATTTCTCTATGGCTTGGAGCAGAATGGGAAGTTATAGGGGAAATATAGCATAGGTAGCAGGCAGCCATATTTTGTCCTCTCTGCTGGGTGATACGATCCTCTCACCCAGGTCTTCAGGTGGTGCTGAACTCCATCATTAAGGCGATGGTTCCTCTGCTCCACATCGCTCTCCTCGTCCTGTTTATGATCATCATATATGCCATCGTAGGATTGGAAATGTTTAGTGGGAAGATGCACAAGACATGTTATTATTTAGAAACAGGTGAGTATACAATATATACAGAGACCGTTACTATACACCAACAGGTGGGTATGTATTATATACTTTGACTGTTATTACATAGGAACAGGTGGGTACATATTTTATACAGAAGCTCTTATTAAATAGAAACAAAAAGATATATACTATATGCAGAGACTGTTCTTGTATACAGACGCAGTTATTATATAGGAAAATGTGGGTACAGTATATACTATAAATAGTCACTTTCATTACACATCCTCTTATTACATAGGATTAGAGTGTTTAATGATTTAATTAGAATTAGTCATTGCTTAAGAACAAACTCTTTTATTGCATTGGTTCAAAAAGCAGTCATTACACATGTCCTATTATTACATAGGTACACATTGATATATATGTGTGTGTGTGTCTGTGTGTGTATATACAGATACTGTTCTTACATTGGAACACATTATTACATCGTATCAGAACCTGTCATTGTATAGGATTAGATCCTGTTATTACATGCCCTGTAACAGGATCAGCTCCTGTTATTATATACTGTAGGGTCAGGTCCTATTATTGCATAACATCAGGTTGTGTTACTATATAATAGACGGTTACCTACAGCACTCTACTGTTAAGTAAATGACTTGCTCTGACAGGTACTGAGAAAAATGCTCTAATTGTAAACAGTGTAAAGACAAAAGAAATATATCAAATAATCAATATACAAGGTGATGCTGAATAAATGGGGGGGGGGGAGGGGGCGGGGAAACAGGGAACACTATAAAATGGAACATCCATAAAGCATTTAATCCTGCTAGCACATCCTGTTATTATATAGGATAAAGTGGTGTTATTACATAGGATCCGGTCATTTTATTATATAGGATTATATAGGACCCGGTTGTGTTACTACATAGGATCAGATCATATTATCATATGAATATGTAGCCAGACTTACTTTCCCCGCTGCAGGGGAAGGACGTGGGTTCTTGACTGTGGCATTTCCTGGAAAAGGGGACATTAGCAAAAATGCAATGGCTCCTTTTGTGCAGTGGCTCCAGGAAACACTAGTCTGACTACATATGTTGGATCAGATTGTGTTTTTTTTATAGAATCAGTTATTAAACTATAGGATCACTCTATCTTCTTCTTCTCCAGGGATTCCTCCATTAACCCAGTTATCTCCCCTACCTCCCTAGATGTGATTGCCACAGTAGAGTTGGAGATGCCGTCTCCCTGCTCCAACGCAGGTCAGGGCCGTCCATGCACGATTAATGGGACGGAGTGTCGGGCCTGGTGGCCAGGGCCCAATAATGGAATCACGCACTTTGATAACTTCGGCTTCGCAATGTTGACCGTGTATACGTGTATAACCATGGAGGGCTGGACCGAGGTGCTGTACTGGGTGAGTGTGACCCTACTACCGGTACATAGCAGTGTGTACGTGGTTGTTCATTGTGCAACTGACTATGCCTCAGGATAGCGGTTGGGGGAGTGGATGTCAGGAGAATCTCGGGTAGGTTTCCTTATGAGGGGAGTTTTTGTAAAAGCTGGGGGGGGTAGGGAATAGGGGTAGGGAATTTCAAAGATAGGCTACGGCACTGGACAAGTCTTGTAGGCGGGAGTGGGAGGAGGTTATGAGAAAGGAGGTGCTGAGCCATAGGGCATGAGTGGAAAGGAGGAGTTATTATTGGAGTATCTGGAGACGAGGACTGAGATGTGGGGGAGGGGAAATATCAGTGAGGGCGTTGTATGTCAGAGCTAGGATATTACATTTATTTGTAGAGAATAGGGGAAACCACGGTAGGAATTTTTATAGTGGGGAAGGAGATGAAGCGTGGCGAGCCAGGTATGTGAGTCCAGCAGCAGCATTTTGGACGGATTGGAGTCGGGACAGTTGGATGAGAGGAATGCCAGGAGGAGGTTGCAGTAGACGAAGCAACACATAATGAGTGAATGAATTACACTTAGTTGTATCTTGAGTGAGAAAAGAGCATTTTCTAGCGATATTTCCTTGGTGGAAGTGGCAGGACTTAGAGAGGGACTGAATGTGAGCAATGAAGGAGAGGGTGGAGTCAAAGGTCACCCATAGGCATTAGGCTTGGGTGCTGACAAGTTTGTGAAGTTATTTATTGTGAGGGAGTTTGGGTGTAGCAATGACAGTGGAAGGGGGAAAGAGATAGCTGAGAGATAGTTCTTGACACGAGACTGTTGAGAATGGGAGTGATCAGGGGAGGTGAGGTAGATTTGGGTGTCATCAGCATGAGTTTAATTAGTTCACCAAGAGTTATCGAGTAAGAAGAGCAGAGGGCCTATAACAGAGCCTTGTAGGACTCCAACAGAAACTGGGAATGAAGAGGTGGAGATACCAGAGAACTAAACACTGAATGAGCAGTGAGATAAAGTTGGCCTGGACCATGAGAGCATCACGGAGACCGATAGCGAGTGCAGGAGAAGGAATGATCAACAGTGTCAAAGGCAGCAAAAAGATCCAGTAGATTAAGTTAGTAGACATAATCCTTATAATTGGCCACTTTTATTAGTGCTGTCTCAGTGGAGTGTTGAGAGTGGAAGGCAGATTGCAAAGAGTCGAAGGAGAGAAAGAAAATCATTGTATATAAGCCACTCAAGTGGGAGAGAGATGGGGCAATAGTTAGAGAGGCTAGGTTAGGAGAGGGTTTCTTTAGAATAGGCATGATGAGTGCATGTTTAAAGGATGATCGGAATTTGCTGGTGGTGAGAAAAGTGTGAGCGTGGCAGAAGGGGAAAGAGGAAAAGGGGAAAGTTGTAGGGTGAGAGAAGAAGAGGAGCATAGAGACCTCCTTTTTGGTCCCAGGGGAAAGAGAGCTGAGAGTGGCTTTGGGTGTGCAAAAGGAGGTAGGGAGTACACATTGAGTCAGACATGAATAGATGTCATGTATGATTGCGTTGATTTTATCTTTCAAGTATGTGTAGATGGCAAGGTCTTGAGCTGTGAAGGTGGAGGGGGTTGCTGGTATAGTTATGCCGAGAAGGGAGGTAAAAGTGAATGAATGGACCTTGAGGGTTGTACAACAGAGTATTGTACATCTGAGAGAAGATAAGTAGGTTTGGTTATCAGAGGGAAAGGGCAGTCTTGTAGAAGGAAAAGTATGAATAGCAGAGTATAATCTTGGAGGGCTGGACCGAAGTGTGCCCATGTGCCCTACCTATACAGCAGTGTATAAACCCTATATATAGACCCTACTACCAGTACATATAAATGTATAGACCCTACTACCTGTATAATGCAGTGATAGACCCTACTAAGCTCCTTTCCATTCCAAGACTTGAGGGGGCTGGGTCAGTGTATCCATGGCAACAACTTGAGCCAACTTCAGAGCATTCAGTGGAGGAAAGTTATATTACTGACAAGCATTCTGAGCCAATCAGACCTCTTGGGCTGTGAGCTTGACTGGCAGGAGGGCGGTGATTGGTCAGTGTCAGCACTCTTGTTTGTTATTGGTTTATGGTGGCCCTGCCTCCTTTCTTAGGTTAACGATGCCATCGGTAACGAGTGGGCCTGGATTTACTTTGTCAGCCTCATCCTCCTGGGTTCTTTCTTCGTTCTTAACCTGGTGCTGGGCGTCTTGAGCGGGTACAAGCTGTCACTGTCATCCGTCACTTCCCCCTCTGTCACTGTTACCTGTCAGTGTCACCCATCCCTTCCTCCTCTGTCACTGTCAACTGTGCAAATGTCATCAGTCATTCTCTCTTCTGTCCCTTATTCTCATGGGGGTTTGGGATGTCTCTCCTCTCTCCTCTCTGGGGGACTTTTTGAATGTCTGTGGTCTCCTTTCCCGCAGTGAGTTCACTAAGGAGCGTGAGAAGGCGAAATCGCGGGGTGAGTTTCAGAAGCTGCGGGAGCAGCAGTCGATGGACGAGGATCTGCGCGGTTATATAGATTGGATCACACATGCAGAAGTCATGGATCCGGACATGGAGCTGGGAGAGGGTAAGGAGGAATGGGAGAGGGTAACGGGGTGGAGGCGGGGGGGGGGGGGTGGAGAGAGGATGAGGGGGGCAGGGATAGGGGTGGAACAACAATGTGAGGAGGTGTTACATATGGGGTTTCCCACACTACACCTCACTCTTATTAGTATTATTAGTAGTAGTATTATCGTTTATTTGTAAAGCTCTAACATTCGGCAGTTTGGTACAGTGGGGGTAGAGAGATTTGATAATTATATAAACAGAGTGCAAATCCTCCTCATATCCACAGTCTGAGTGTGCTGTGACGGGCCTGAGTCTGTCCTCACTTAGTACACCATCATCGGACCCATCAGACATATAAAACCAGACGAGACTTGGGTATATAGTAACTGGTGCTTTATGGCCAAGGGCAAACTTTACCCTGCAGTCCTCACCCTTAGACATGGCCGGGCACTTGGCTGCTTATACCGCTTGCAACCGAGGAATTTCCTGACTGATGAGTACTACTTCATTTTCTTCCACTGATGAAGCCAGAACTACATTATTATCACAATTGAACTGCTATGTTGTAACACGCTTGTTACAAGACTTTTATTGCTGCAAAGCGGGGACTTTATTAGGATGCTCGATACATTGGTAATGACCTGCATTGGATACCGCCGTTTATAACCTGCCCTCTAAATCATGTACATGGGCCTGAGCATATTTTTGTTCCACCATGTAACTCTGTCAGGTAGTTTTGTTCACTGACCGGCTGGTCTGTCGCACTCTGGGGGAGTTTATTTTCCCCTTGGAGTGTAGGAGCTCTTATTGTGCTGGTTCATTTTTTGTACTCGCGTGCAATTTATCTATTGTGCCATTTCTGGTTTGTTCAATCACATTATATATTTTCTGTGATTTTTCATTATCATGCAGATTTAATAGTATTTACTGTAGGAGATTAGTGGTTTTCGTTTTTTAATTCAATTTTATTCACCCCTTGTTTTTTCTGTGTTACTAATAAGATCCATCTTATTTTGAATTACTTGAGTGCTTTCTATAGGGTTTCTTTTTTTGTGCATATATATATATATACATATATATACATATATATATATGTATATAAGAAAGAAAAAGAAGTGCAAGTTCCATAGTGTGATACTGTATGGGAAATGTAATTATATAAAAAATAAAAAAGACGGTCTCTTGGACTTGCACTCACAAGAGGGCAAATATAAACAACATTTGTGATATCAAATCTCAATAGTGGTGATGTCACTATAGGGGTATACAGCAGTCCGGTTGCCAGTAGAACAATAATCACCAGTCACTCCTACAGTACCAATGACTTCCATCTACTGCACTTATTCCCTCACCTGCTGTCTCTGTAAGTCTCCCAACATACCACTTAGATTGTAAGTTCTCCGGGGCAGGTATTTCCTTTCCTATTGTCTGGTCTAGTTTATTGCACTTATTCCCTGTAATGTATTGTGTCTCTTGTAAATCACGGAGTACATAAATAAAGATACACATACATACATACATTGTCCACAGTATACAAATATATATATATTAGCAGGAGCTACAAAGTCACATACAAATAAGGACAAATATGTACAGATACAGAAGGAAATGAGGGCCCATCTCCGGAGAGCTTACACTTTAGAGGAAACAAGGGACAATGTAGAAACAAAAAGAAAAAATGGCTGCTCTACATGGCCTACATTGTAGGGAATTCCAGAGAGAGGGGGCAGCACATGAGTGTTATAGGTGGGTGTGACTGGTGGTCATAAGGCTGCGCTTATAGTGCCGGCGACGTGACCATCACATTAAAACAAATGCATTTCCGCCGTCGGCGGTGCTTATAGTGCATGCGACTGCGACAAAGCGACGGAGTGACAGTGCTACCAGAAATCTGGTAGTCACTGATATTTGATTTGTGCGACGACGGTCTCCCCTTGCGGCCAATCAGAGAGCTTCTCCGTGCCTCTGCCCTCCCCCTTTTCTGACGTCACTGGCCTTGTAGCCAGCGGCGTCGCCTAACCTTGAAATTCAACTATCGCGACGGGTGACGTCATCGGTCGATTCGCCGTCGCTGGCACTATAAGCGCGGCCTATGGGAAGAGGCAGATCTCGCGGGCCGAATGTAGGGGGTGTTTAGGGATATATTTGGGTGTGAGGACTGACATATACGGGGGGGGCAGCATTGTTGAGAGCACTCTCTCCCTCTCTCTTACCTCCCTCTCTTTTTATTTCTATTTCTCCCTCACCTCAGGATTCTTACAGTTAGCGGAGGGTGGTTCAGAGACCGACAGTCTGTATGAGATGGAGGGAATCAACAAGGTCATCGCCTTCTTGTGAGTGAGCACTACTAACTCCTGCTACCTTCTGCTATACACTTCTATACACTTCTATAGGTGACCAGATGTCCCGGTTTTAGCCGAGACAGTCCCGGAGTTTAGGTCTCTGTCCCAGCATTTTCGGGTGTTGTCCCGGTTTATGGATCCCCATGGCGAGCGCAGACTGCGTATGCATGACATTTGTCCCGGTTATTGCTAGGACAAATATGGTCACCCTAGCTATATACTACTACCAATTGCTTCATGCTTCTACACTCTGCTGCACAGCACAGATGCAGAATAGGTAGCAGTTGTCCCAGACCCCTTTCACACAGACTTGTACATTATGACATTTATGCACACTATAGGTACAGCGCGGGTAGCGGCAGTGTCAGCCTCCCCCTCACACCCTGTTCTATATTACCCTACATGAGTTAATAGGGAAGTTCAACCAGTTAATCTCCGCCCTCAATCTTTAGCCGTCAGTGGCGTCACTGGCACCGCCTCTTGCGCAGGAAGTGCCGCACCTTCGTCAAGTCCAACCTCTTCTACTGGCTCATCATCATCGTCATTCTTCTTAACACTATCACCATAGCAACCGAACACCATAAGCAGTCTGAGGGGCTAACGAGGGCCCAAGGTAAGTAATGAAGCATGGCTCTACCATTGTGTTTACCTCTCAGCACACAACTGAAACGCCATCAGACAGCAACCTGTCACTTAAACACGTCATTGTTGTTCTACGTTTGAATGACCCGTTAACCCATTAAACGCGGCACTGTCATTACATCACTCTGCTCCTATGTGTGTCACGTGGATCCACCCTCTGTGTCCCCAGACATTGCGAACCAGGTGCTGCTGGTGTTGTTCACGCTGGAGATGGTGCTGAAGATGTATGCTCTCGGGTTCCAGGCATACTTCATGTCTCTATTTAATCGCTTTGACTGCTTTGTGGTGTGTACGGGGCTGCTGGAGATCCTGCTCGTCGCAAGCAACATCATGTCCCCGCTCGGAATATCTGTCCTCAGGTGTATACGACTGCTGCGCATCTTCAAGATCACCCGGTGAGGAACCACTGACGTCATACTGGGATACGGGGTGTGTGGGGCATGGAGAGTGTCTCTCACACTGCAAGGCGATACAGGTAGAACGGACTTATGGGACATAGACTCTGTCGCCCCCACCACAATGTAACATGGTGACACAGGCAAAAGGGAGCTATGGGACATGGTGTCTGACCCTCCCCCCTCAGGGTGACACCGACAGAAGGGAGCTATGGAACAGGAAGTGTGTCCCTCTCACAACAGAGTGACACAATGACACAGGCAGAGGGGACCTATGGGACATAAAGTGTGTCTATCCCACTACAGTGTGACAGGCAGAAGGGAGTGACACAGTGACACATACAGAAGCGAGCTATAGGACATGAAGTGTGAGTGTCTCGTGTTTTCCCCCTGTGTCCCAGATACTGGACGTCCTTGAACAACCTGGTGGCTTCTCTTCTGAACTCTGTTCGCTCCATCGCCTCACTCCTTCTCCTCCTCTTCCTCTTCATGGTCATCTTCTCTCTCCTCGGGATGCAGCTCTTTGGGGGCAAGTTTGACTTTGAGGACACAGTGATCCGGAGGAGCACGTTCGATAACTTCCCGCAGGCGCTGATCACTGTCTTCCAGGTAACACCCAGATAAGAGGTAGTTCTGCTGCCAAAGAAAGTCAAGATACAGGGAGTACTGCAGGTATAAGGAGCAATAGGAGGAGTTCTAAGGAGAAGTTATGGTGCAGTGGGATGAGTTACGTGAGAGTGGGAGTGGTTATATGGAGCTTTTATACCCCCCTTCTTCTCTCTGCAGATTCTGACTGGAGAAGACTGGACCTCTGTGATGTATAATGGGATCATGGCGTACGGGGGCCCCTCGTCCTCCGGGATGTTCGTCTGTATATACTTTGTCATCCTTTTCGGGTGTGGGAACTGTATCCTACTACCCAGAATGCACCACACCTAGGGTCTGTGAGATAAACAAAACATAACGCTCTTATCTCAGAGCGACAGACACCAATAACCCTATGATCTCCATTCTAACGCTGCAATATCACATCATAGAGTGTTCTACTCTGCCAACCAATGAGAAGACAAAAGTTGCAAGATGACATGTGTGACAAGGGGGGAGGTATGATAATAATGCATGACATCATAAGCTGCTCCACTCTACTAACCAATGTTCTAAGGATTAATGATGACATCATAAGGTGAATAACGCTTTTAACCAGTGACAAGACTGTTTTGAACACTACTAACCAATGACAAAAGTGATCTGACTGATGACATCACAATAGGAGCTCAGATAATGGGAAGAATGTTGTAATAACGACATTACAGAGCATTCTGCGCTACCATGGTCGGATTGACACTGGTTAAATTTGGTTTGAAAAACACTCTGGGTAATCTGTCCTGAGCATGACGCAGACATCCTGCTCAACGTGTTTCTCGCCATCGCGGTCGATAACCTGGCGGAGGCCGAGAGCCTGACGTCCGCGCAGAGAGCCAAGACGGAGGAGCGCAAGCGCAAGAAACAGGCACGGTGAGACAATACCCATCCTATATACAACGAGAATGTTATAGGATCTGTGTCTCAATTTATAGAATTGAACCTCCATCGTGTATCCCATTTATACAATAGGACTTTCATAGGGTCTGTTTCTCCGTTTATAGGACTGAGCCTCCATTATATTTTCTATTTACACAATAAGACTTTATAGGGTCTATGTCTCAGTTTATAGGACAGAGCCTCCATCCACAGAGTTTTGCAGGCTCTTACGAGGCAGTGTCTTCTCCCTGTCTCTTTAGAGCGAACCCTGACAAGTCAGATGAAGAGAAACTGCTGCTCGCCAAGAAACTAGAGCAGAAATTAAAGGGAGAAGGAATCCCAACTACTGCTAAGGTGAGAGGGGGCGAAAGAAATATCTTAACATATTTGATCTCCTGCCAAATAAGTAAAACCTGAAAAAAATACCCTAATAAGCCAATAACAAAAACCAAAACCAAAGAGAAAGGCTTTGATAATAAATGCAAAATCTTAAAAGGCAATCCAAGCAGGCGATTTATTAAAAAAAAATAATAATTTAACAGTGGGTTGAACAGGGAGTCTCCAGAGGTGATCCAAAAGATAATGCAAATAAATGCACAATAGCAGCGCCCTGCCCAGGGACACAGGTGTGCAAAAATGAAAAAAGATTTATTTATCTGTCAGACATGACAAAACAAGGGGGTAAGTACCCTCCAACGCGTTTCACACAAAGGTGCTTTATCAAGGAGTCTGGATTTACTATATACAGGCATACCCCGCTTTAAGGACACTCACTTTAAGTACACTCGCGAGTAAGTACATTTCGCTCAATAGGCAAACAGCAGCTAACGCATGCGCCTGTCAGCACGTCCTGAACAGCAATCCCGGCTCCCTACCTGTGCCGAAGCTGTGTGCAAGCGGGGAGACTATAGAACCCGTTACACATGCGTTATTTACATCAGTTATGCACGTGTATGACAATTGCAGTACAGTACGGGCATCAAAAGTGGGAAAAAGGGAGTGCTTCACTTTAAGTACATTTTCACTTTACATACATGCTCCGGTCCCATTGCGTACGTTAATGCGGGGTATGCCTGTAAGCTATTTCCAATGAGGCACAGTGGAGGGTGTATATTCATGTCTTTTCTGTGACCTTCAGGATAATCATGCTATAGTTTGGAGATATTACTCACCCATTAGTTTACCCACTCCATGGTTGAGCTGGATGTCATAGTTCTATTGATGAATTGGATATATCAATAATTCTTTCTGGACTGTTAGAGCACCCATTATTGCCATATACTGAGTCTCCAGAGGTGAACCCAATTCATTTCAGCTCCATGGACTTCCTGCTTCCAGGAGATACAGACCCTCCATAGGTAGGGTTGCCAGGTGGCTTCTCCAAACATACTGGACATAATGGTGAATGGTGTGACGAGCTCGACGCGCTACACACACTTCTCATCTCTCCATGGTGTTTCCTCCTTGCTCCCACCATTAGGCTACTGGCACCTTCCCCTGATTGCCTGCATTTCCCAGCAGCCGCCAGTCAGAATGGAGGAAGCTTCCCAACCCCTTGCAACAGCACAGTCTATCCCTGCTCGGGTAAATCCCATGGTCCCCCAAGCCGGTCAGGTCCCTATGTCCAGAGAAGTAATACTGGACACAAACAATTTTTACAGGACAGAGTGTCCAAATACAGGACAGTCCGTTTCAATACTGGACACCTGGCAACATTATGACCATACGGGGTTCTAGTAGCCGCTCTTCTCAGCTAGCAGCATTCACGTAATGGCGGAGTTTCAAAGCTCCCGCACCCTGTGGGCCAATAGGAAGCCATGAGATCATCAGGTGCGGCTTCCTATTGACCCGCGTGACGCGGGAGCTTTCAACTTTGCCAAGTTACAGGCACCCCCTTTGGGGTCTGTGTTCCAGGGAACAGGGGGTCCCTGGAGGGGAAATTAATGGGGTTCAGCTCTTTAGAGTCCCTGCTTCAAACCTATGTTAAAAAAATTATGAATTAAAAAAAAACGCATAAATTGCTTCTTTAAGAAACACCCTACGATCAATGTCAAACCAACAATAAGGAGACACGTGATACAGAGCTCAGGACAAGGAACCACCAAACCCTAAAATATTACAAACACACCCTTAGAGAGAAAAAACACAACGACACTGTCAAAAAACATGAAAGAATTGAAGAAGCATGCGATGACAAAATAACAGACATTTGGCTTGAAAATGGCAGCATTTGGAAGAACTACTTTGAGAACCTTAGCCATGAAATCTGAGAAGAATCCCTGACACAAAAACAAAAGAACAACCTTTACCAAACTAACAACACTAGAGGACACCATGAAAGATAACCAAATCCCCCTGGACACGCCAATCACAATTAGGGAAATAACCGAAAACGTACACAAATAAAAACCAAGAAAGCCAGTGGTCCGGATGGAATGTTACAGTAAGCCCTGGTCACCCTGGTCCTGACAGCTGGTGACATCCCTGAACTGTGCAACCAAGGACTCATAACCCCCATTTACAAGAGCATAGACAGGCTGGACCCATTTAATTATAGAGGCATCTGTGTCAGCGGCATAGTGGGGAAACTGTCCAACAGTCTCCTGAATGTCTGAAATCCAAAAAGTGGCAAACAGCACCACCGTATGTTACAATAAATAATGCGGAAGAATGCGAAGGGAACAAACCGGGATCCCTTTAAACCCACAAAAAACTAGGGTATACAAAAAAATATAGTTCCCCACACTCACTATATCAATAAATCATCAAAATAGAACAAGTCTAAGACCAAAAAGGTTTACTTGAGATCATGTGTCAAAAAAGACAACCATTTGAAACATTGTATTGTATGTCTTTATTTATGTAGCGCCAAAAGTGTACTCAGCGCTTCACGAAGAATACAGCACAGGGAATTATAATAATGCATTAAGCACAGCAAAATCGGACAATAGGAAAGGGGCCTGTCTATTCAGCTCATACCAGGTAGTTGTTAATTAAAGATCAATAGCAGATGGGCTTAAAATTGATAGAAGGGTTCCAATCAAACATACCAGGCGTAAGCACAGAAAGGAGTGAACGGACGGGTATTCCTACATCCATAATAATCCTATAAAAGAGTCAAAGATTTCCTGCTACGTAGACACATTACTGTACAGCAAAATACAGAAGGCGTGTAGACAAACTGTAAAAAAGAGTCATAACGATTAATTATTTATAGAGATAAGCTATTACAAAGTAGAAAACAATATACTCATCCGTCTGTATAATGTCCATGCGGGAGCATAGTTAGTTATAATGACGCTAGAGTCATAAAATGCAAAACTATCATAATACTAACAAAAAAATAGAAGCACTATCAAAATCGAGATCAAAATACGTGGGACAACTTTGGGGTAAAATAACACTTGTTCTGGCCCGTTCCCACGCTGGCTAAACGTGGTACTTCCCTCAAGTGCTCTCATAGTCAAAACAGTGAATCGTCACAATACTGTAGAGCTGAGTACATCTAAGGTGCACTCGGAGTTGGAGTTCCTGCTAGTTTGGGTTCCGCTTCCCAACTCCTTCCTATGGTTACACTTGTACAGTATGGTTCAAATGGCTGTCTTTATTGACATACTGTACAGTATATGATCTCAAGCAAACTTTTTTTGTCTTAGACTTGTTCTATTTTAATTATTTATTGATGTAGTGAGTGTGGGGAACTATATATTTTGTATATACTAGCATCCTGCATGCAGAATCGGCACCTGAGTACATGGAGTAGGATGTAATTCTATAAGAGGTATATTTATAAAATAAGAGCACTCCAAAACCACCAACAAATGAGGGTCAAAAATAATGTCTCAAACTGGGAGGATGGCCCAACCCCCTAACACTACACAAAATATCAATCCCCAAAATAAGGTTTGACAAAAACACCGCGTACTCAAAAATGATAAATATAGAAAAATATATTCACAACACAAACAATAAGAAATCTACATATAAAATATACAAGATACAGACCAATGATAGCAGACCCCCTCCCGGGACTGAATTCAATTTTGGGGGCAACCTCTTCGGCAGACGCAGCCTGACCCCACACTACACAGAATAGGAATGGGACAATTCACCATGGCCGTTTCACCACTGGGTTTTACGGAGCCTTTTACAGTTTAGGTTTTTTTGGGTTAGGGTTTAAGGTTAGGAATATAAGGGTATGGGGTTAGCGATTAGGGTTTTTAGGATTAGGTAGGGGATAAGGTTAGGATTAGGGTTTAAGGGGTTTAAGTTAAGGTTAGGGGTTAGATTCCTAGGTTGCAGTTCTCGGTACTTCCTAAAATTGCCCTGAATCCCCCAGACTCCCTGGGTCATCGGCGGCAGTGAACAGTCCTGTCGGCCAAATGGTGGCAGTTAACTGTCCTAGACCCATCCTAGGAGATGGTGAGACCACTGCAGAACTCGGCCATTATATCTGTCACTGGCAGGGTGGCGCCCCCTGAACCCCACATCCCGATGTTTAACTGTTGCCCATGTACCTCGTAAATACTGAAGCTATATACATGCCCTTACAGCACTGGAATCCATACTGTCATGTCAATAAAGAGAAGTGTATTTGAGAGAAAGAAAGAGCAATTGAGAGGGAGGGAAATAAAGAAAGGGAGAGAGACAGAGGGGTAGAGAGAGAGAGAGAGAGAGAGAGAGAGAGAGAGAGAGAGAGAGAGAGAGAGAGAGAGAGGGAAGGGACACATATAAGCTTTATCTAATGGGATGTGACGGCCATCTTTTTTCACCCTTTTATGTCTGTGGGTATTGTTAATTCTCTGGTGCAGGCTGTGTTTATAATTCACACTCTTTCTCTTCCTGATTCTTTCTATTCTTTTACCCTTCTCTCTTTCTCTATCTCTAGTTGAAGATAGATGAGTTTGAGTCTAATGTGAATGAGATTAAGGATCCATACCCCTCTGCAGACTTCCCTGGTGAGAAGCTCAGTGTCGTCCCTTCCTCCCTCTCTCTCAGTCCCACCTCCCTCCCTTCTCCCTCTCCCTTCACCTCACTCTTGTCTTTCCATCACACAAAATCTCTGGCTTTTGTTGACCTTTTCTCTTCCTCCCTCTTTCTTTTCCTTCTCTCCTTTTCATGTATGCTATCCCTCGCTCTGTGTCCCTTTCTGTCCCTCCTTATCTCTCATTCATCCTCCCTCTCTCTTTCTTTCTTCCCCTCTCACTCTTCCTCTCTCAGGTGATGATGAGGAGGAGGAGCCTGATATCCCACTTAGTCCTCGCCCGCGACCCCTGGCAGAGCTGCAACTCAAGGAGAAGGCGGTGCCGATGCCCGAGGCCAGCTCCTTTTTCATCTTCAGCCCCACGAACAAGTGAGAGAGAAATCCTATCACTCTTATCCCATTAGACCCTGTTATCCCATCAGAGGGAGGTGTCACTGACCCTATTAACTTATGAGGATCCCCTACGTGAGATGCCTTCTTATCCCATCAGAAGGAGGTGTCAAAGACCATATTAACTTTTAGGAAGCCTGTGTGTGAGATGCTGTATTATCCCATCAGAGTAAGGAGCTACTGACCACTCTTACTTCTTCTCGCTCCCACCCTGCCCTTCTTTCTCTTTTTCCGCTGTTCCTGTGATGTAGGATCAGAGTGCTGTGTCACCGGATCGTTAATGCCACCACTTTTACCAACTTCATCCTGCTCTTCATTCTCCTGAGCAGCATCTCGCTGGCTGCTGAGGATCCCATCCGACCGGACTCATTCCGCAACCAGGTGACACAGTGCGCAGGGGGTACAGAAGAGAACGTGTATGGTGCAACAGGAGGAGTTATATATAGCATTTATGGGGAGCGGTTCTATGGAGAAATAGGAGGAGTTATAGGGAGCAAAAATAGGAAGCAATAGAGGCAATGATAGGGAACGATTATATGGCGCGGTAAGAAGAGTTATTTGGGGCAATAAGAGCAGTTATAGAGAGGTTATATGTAGCAATAGGAGGAGTTATAGGAAGTGGTTATATGGAGCAATATAAGGAGTTATAGGGAGTGGTTATATGGGGCAATATAAGAAGTTACAGGGAGTGGTTATATGGAGCAATAAGAGCAGTTATAGGCAGAGGTTATATGGGGTAATAGGAGGAGTTATAAGGCGGAGGCGTTATAAGGAGCGGTTATATGGAGCAATAGGGGGAGTTAGAGGAACCAAAAATAGGAAGCAATAGAGGCAATGATAAGGACCGATTATATGAAGCAGTAAGAAGAGTTATATGGAGCATTTGTATGGGGCAATGTGAGGAGTTATATGGTGAGGATTTGCTATAATGTGTATATTTTCTTTTCAGATTCTTTCTCACTTTGACGTCGTTTTTACAGTTATTTTTACCACTGAAATCGTTCTGAAGGTGAGAAATGTGACACAGACACACAACCTCATATTCACATGTATTACACATGTATGGATGTATGTATGTCTTTATGTATTCACATGTATTACAGTATACTGTATGGATGTATGTATGTCTTTATGTATTCACATGTATTACAGTATACTGTATGGATGTATGTATGCCTTTATGTATTCACATGTATTACAGTATACTGTATGTATGTATGCCTTTATGTATTCAGCGCCAGTAATGTACATAGCGCTTCAACTCTCTTTAACCACCTGCTCTCACTATCTCTTTCCCTTTCCTCCCTCTCTCTCTCCCCCTCTCTATCTCTCTCCTTCTCTCCCCCACTTCCATGTCCCTCTCTTTCTCTCTCCTTCACTTTCTCTTTCCGTCTCTTGCTCTCTCTCAATTTATCCATCTCCCCTCCCCCGCCATCTCTCTTTCTCCATCTCTCCCTTTCTCCATCTCTCCCTTTCTCCATCTCTCCCTTTCTCCATCTCTCCCTTTCTCCATCTCTCCCTTTCTCCATCTCTCCCTTTCTTAGATGACCACTTATGGTGCATTCCTTCACACAGGCTCCTTCTGCAGGAATTACTTTAACATTCTCGATCTCCTGGTGGTTAGCGTATCTCTCATCTCCTTTGGCATCCAGTGAGCTGATTGTCCCCGTGTCACTGTTGGTCTGTTTTTCAATGGGTTTCAGGGGTTTCTCTATTATTTCTAACCTTCTCTCTTTCTCTTTGGTTTTTATTCCTCCCCTCATTTTCTCTCCCCCCTATCTCTTTTTTTCCTTCCTTCTCTCTCGCTTTCTTTCTCTCCCTCCTTCCCTCACTCTTTACGCCCTCTCTCTCTCTGTCTTGCTTCCTCCTTCCCACTTTCTTCATCCCCTATCTCCCTCCTACTTTCTCCCCTCCTCTCTTTCTATCCCTCCCACTCTCTCTCCCCCTCTGTCTCTTTGTCTCCCCATCTCTCTCTTAGATCTAGCGCGATCTCTGTGGTGAAGATTCTCAGAGTTCTCAGAGTTTTGCGGCCTCTCAGAGCCATAAACCGTGCAAAGGGTCTGAAGGTGAGGCATGTGGGCAGCACCAGTGCCAGAACTCTCCTCAAGCCTCCTCCCCTATCACCCACTGCCCTCCACCTCTATCTATTCATCTTTTACCACGTGTCTCACTCTCCCTCTCTCTCCACAGCATGTTGTTCAATGCGTTTTCGTAGCAATAAAAACCATTGGTAACATTGTTTTGGTCACCACACTCCTGCAGTTCATGTTCTCCTGTATCGGGGTGCAGCTGTTCAAGGTGAGAGATCAAAGGGGAGATACAGGGCATTGTATGGGCACAGGGCACACAGAGTAGTCAGTGTTTGAGCACACAGGGCAGTATATGGACACAGGGTAGTGTGTTGGCAGTGTATCGGCACACATGGCAGTGTATGAGCATTGTATGAGCACATGGGCAATGTATGACGACAGAGGGCAGTTGATGGGCATTGTATTGGAACACAGGGCAATGTATGGTCAGTATATGGGCACACAGAAACAGTATGCCAATGGCTGACGTTCTGTGTCTGATTTAAGGGCAAGTTCTACAGCTGCTCTGACACCACCAAGATGACAGAGGTTGAATGCAGGTATGTGCAGTGTCACCACTCAGTGTCGCAGTGTTCCCTGTCACACCTCTCCTCCCTTCCTCACACTCTTCACCTCTTTCTCTGTCTGTCATTGTCTTTCTTGCAGTTTTATCCCCATCCTTCTCTCTCCCATCTCTCTCTCTGCTGTATCTCCCTCTCTGTCTCTCCCTCCCCCCCTTCCTCTCTCCTCCCTCCCTGTCTACCTCTCTTCTGACCCCATCTCTCTCTTCTTCCCTTCTCTCTTTCCTCTCTTGCTCTCTCTTCCTCTCCTCCCTCTCAAACTCTCTCCCTCTCATCCTCTCTCTCCCTCTGTTTCAGGGGTCAATATATAGTGGCTAAGGACGGGGACCTGTCCCAGTTGCAGCTGCAGGAGAGAGTCTGGAGTCACAGTCAATTCCACTTCGATAATGTCCTCTCTGGAATGATGTCTCTTTTCACCATCTCCACCTTCGAGGGCTGGCCCCAGTGCGTCATTATGATGGAGTGTTATAATGAGAGGGAGTTACAACAGGGGGTGGGGGTGATAACGCAACATATACCCTTTTAGCATATGCCTGCTATTTTACACTTCTTTTAAAGAAAAGCCAGAGCCACTCACTTTTTAACCACCAGAACTTGTTTGTGTACTTAGTATGTATGATGAGACCCAACAGTCCAAACAGCTGCCTGTGAGTAGATTTGCTAGCCATGTGCTTCTTTGACCTTTGCTTTAACCTTATGGGCGCCCCTTGACTTAGCTACCATGACATGAGTTCTGGCACTCTTGGGCCCCCATGACCAAGTAGCGACATCATTGGCTTTTTGATCATTTTCAAGGAGAGATTGTGTTCTGCACTCCGGCGCGCTAAATGCGATCTGACTGGACGAGGTCACCAGTGACGTCACCATCGTACGATCGCTCCCATGATCGCAATGTGCCGAAAAGGGTTGTGGCACTCTGGTGACACAGCCCCTCTGGCAATCAAAGGGTTAAAGCAAGATGTGTTATGCAGCAGGCCTAAGCTTAACGGGATCCACTTTAAAAGTGGATAGAAATACAAAAGTGACACCCATTACCCAGAATCCCTGGCTGCAGAGGAAAGCACTGTACAGTATGTGATTATGTAAGGTAGGGTAGGGTAAGTAAGTAAGATAGGCTAGGGGACTTGTCTGAGACATGTGAAAGTATCATTGTATACTGTGTATATGACTGTGTATATATACTTCCAGGTTGCTGTACAGGGCCATAGACTCTCATACAGAGGATATGGGGCCTATCTATAATTACCGCATAGAGATCGCTATCTTCTTCATCGTGTACATCATCCTCATTGCTTTCTTCATGATGAATATTTTCGTTGGCTTCGTCATCGTCACCTTCCAGGAGCAGGGGGAGCAGGAGTACAAGAACTGTGAGCTGAACAAGAACCAGGTGGGGGCCTGCCCAGGGGGGAGCAGACACAGAAAGAGATACTACGTATCATTATACAGGGCAGCGTATTCATTATCAGTGAATAGAGATACTCAGCATCATTATACAGCACAGCATGTTCATACTGTATTTGGTATATAGATACTGTACTCATCATCATTATACAGAGCAGCGTGTTCATTATCAGTGTATAGAGCTACTCGGCATCATTATACAGAGCAGCGTGTTCATTATCAGTGTATAGAGCTACTCAGCATCATTATACAGCACAGCATGTTCATACTGTATTTGGTATATAGATACTGTACTCATCATCATTATACAGAGCAGCGTGTTCATTATCAGTGTATAAAGCTACTCCGCATCATTATACAGAGCAGCGTGTTCATTATCAGTGTATAAATACTCTTCATATTTATACAATGCGACGTGTTCATTACGAGTGCATAGATACTCTTCATCAATATACTGTATGTGCAATCTAACTCTGCTCTCTCTCTATTCCCCCCCCCCCCAGCGTCAGTGTGTGCAGTATGCTCTGAAGGCCCGCCCCCTGCGTCGGTACATCCCCAAGAACCCGCACCAGTATAAGGTGTGGTACCTTGTTACCTCCTCATACTTTGAGTACCTGATGTTCGCACTCATCATGTTGAACACTGTCAGCCTTGGAATGCAGGTACCATGGGGGTTGTCTGGGGGAGGGGGGTGTTCCCTGGCAGTGCCAGTCAATGATTGGAGAGGGCACCGTCATACAACGTGATCCTAATACATTTACATCCCCTATATAAAATCCTATCTAAATTCTAAACCCTTATTTATCAAGCTATACGGGATTAAGGAGGCAGTAACAGTGGGACCTGTATTAACCTGGGAGGTACCTGGCACTACCTGTCAATGATCAGGGGGCGCACCATCATACAGGCTGTTCCTAATAACATTCACAGTTCCTATATACTGTATTGAAATCCTATAGACAAGCCATTTAACCGATCTGTATGGGATTAGGGAGGCTGGAACAGAGGTTGATATATTAACTGAGCGGGGCAGATCGAGCACAATCCAATAGCCTGTACCTAATAACATTCACAGCCTCTGTATATAACAATCCTTTGTCGTAACCCTATGTAGCAACCTATACTAGGGATGTGCTAATGGGGGGTGCTGTATTAGCGGTGGGGGGGGGGGGTTTCCCTGGCCCTGCCAGTTAATGAGCAGAGAGAGAATCCTATAGAAACCCCTATTTTACATATATGGAATTTGTAGAGAAGCACTTAGCCAAGTAACACCTTGATTACATTTCATAATATGCATACATACTGTACATAATTAGAACCCCATTTTGTACAGTTCCTGTAAGGCCCTACACAGAACTCCATTCACCAACCTGTAGGAGGTTTGCATTACAGGGAGAGTGCTCAGTTCTGAAACCCCATCTACTACTGCTAATGGTGTAACGAAACTCATTTTTTGTAGGATCCCCAGAAGGCCCTCTAAAAAAACAATTCAGCAGCCTAGCTATATGTAGGATCTCTAATGAGTGAAAGCTCCCAGACCAGTTCATGTCTGTGACCTTGTATGCCTCGATTTCCCAGCACTACAGGCAGACTGCGGAGTTCAGTCACATCTCTGACATCCTAAATGTGGCTTTTACTGGGATCTTTACCGTGGAGATGGTTCTAAAACTGGTGGCCTTCAAAGCCAAGGTGAGTATGACCCTATAAAAACCCCATTGTATAATTGGAAGATGTGATGGAAGTTCCATCATATAAACTGAGATACCGACCCTAGAACACTCCTGTAGTATAAATGCCATTTATGGTGGAGGCTCATTCCTATAAACGGAGGCACTGAACGTATAAACGTCCTATTGTATAAATGGAAGACACGATGGAGGCTCCGTCCTATCAATTGAGACTGAGACTTTATAAAAGTCTTGTGGAATATAGAATGAAGGCACCGAGATGTACTATCTGTAGGGTTTCCTCACCCGCTGTCTCTCGCTCCGTTTTTAGGGTTACTTTGGTGACCCGTGGAACGTCTTTGATTTCCTGATCGTTGTTGGCAGTATCGTTGATGTCATCCTGAGCGAGATAGATGTAAGTTACACCCCTTCCCCCCAGGAAGAGGGTCAGTGACACCTCCCTTTGATGTGTTAAAGAGGCATCTCGTGCAGGGATTCCTATAACTTCATCGGGTCAGTGTCACCTTCTTCTAAAGAGATATAAGGGTGTCTCATTCAGGGATTCCCATAAGTTAATAGGGTCAGTGACACCTCCCTCTGATGGGATGAGGGTGTCTCCCACAGGTCAGGGACATTTCACTCTGATATTGGAAAGGGATTTCTGTAGGGCTTTATTAGCCGTGTTATAGGGTTTTTAAGGCCCGCCCTGTGAGTTCTGAGCCTACCGAACTGACTCTTCTGCTTACTGCGCATGCTCCAATGCCAGGGACCCGCAAGGAGTGGGAGAACAGTCGGGAGATTTAAATATGGCCGTTCACTCTTCTTATGACCCCCTCTCCCTGCGTCTCTCTCGCTGGCTCTGGCCCTGTACCTCTGTTTCTATCTCTTTCTCTCTTATTCTCTTACTTTTGTTTCTACTTCCTTCTCCCTCTCCTCTTTTCCACCGTCTTTCTCCCTCCCTGACTCTTTCTCTCTCTCCCTTCCCTGTATCTCTCCCTCCTCTTTCCACCCCCCTCTCTTTCTCTCACTATCTCTCTCCCTCCCCTTTTCTCTCCTTTCCCCTCTTTTTCTCTGTTAAGCTGTGCTGTGTTTTTTATTTACAGACTGTCCTTGCTCCCAGCGGTGGGCTGTTCTGTCTCAGTGGTGGCTGCACACCCAGCCTTGTAAATATCAGCTGCATGTGCTTGCTGTGCACACTGTCTGTTAGTCTCTGTCACTGTCTGTCACTCCCTTTCTATGCCACATGGGCTGAGCATGTGGGCACCTCCTCTGCCTGCCCATTTAGTGCCAGCAATGTGTTAGGGGTTCTGGGACTGGAGGGGTTAAGTGAGAACCCCCAACTTACAGTGCTGCATGTCTCCTGTCACTGTCTCTTTTCTGTGTCACTGTCCCCTTCCTGCTGTAGGATGTGGGGTTAACTCTGTCCGTGCCAGATGAATCTGCAGCGCATTGCTAAGCTTTACATTAACATCCTCAGTGCCCCTCGGTACTGAGCTGTATGGGATGGGACCGTGGGGGATGGGAGGCGGTATATTGTCTCCTCCGTGGCTTGTCAGAAGAGCTGACAATCTGCTAGGTAGTGTGAGGTAATTATCCTTGTTTTTAGCACTTTTTTAGGACCCTTCATCTGGACTAATTAGTACTGTATTTAATAATGCCATGTCATATATATCATATCTCATGTCATATATGTCATATCATATATATCATGTCATATATATCATATCTCATGTCGCTTATCATATATGTCATATACTGTACATCATATGATGTATATCAATTACTAGTATCATGTATATTATTTTCCTCATTTGTGTAACTTTTCATGTTTCATGTTTTACCTGTGCCAGTCCTAGAAATGTGTATCCCCTGTTCGAGCCCTAAAAGTGCCAGGCTCTGTATCACCCTGTGCCAGCCCCAGAGATGGCTGACTTTCTGTCCTCAGTGCCAGCCCTAGAGGTGCCAGGCTCTGTATCCGTGTCCAGCCCTAGAGGTGCCAGGCTCTGTATCCCTGTCCAGCCCTAGAGGTGCCAGGCTCTGTATCCCTGTCCAGCCCTAGAGTTGCCAGGCTCTGTATCCCTGTCCAGCCCCAGAGGTGCCAGGCTCTATATCACCTGTGCCAGCCCTAGAAGTGCCAGGCTCTGTATCCCCGTGCCAGCCCTAGAGGTGCCACGCTCTGTATCCCTATGCTAGGCACTCTATTTCACCTGTGCCAGCCCCAGAGGTTCCAGGCTCTATATCACCTGTGCCAGCCCTAGAGGTGCCACGCTCTGTATCCCTATGCTAGGCACACTATATCACCTGTGCCAGCCCTAGAGGTGCCAGGCTCTGTATCCCTGTGCCAGCCCTAGAGGTGCCAGGCTCTGTATCACCTTTTGCCAGCCCTAGTGGTGCCATGCCCTATATCACCGGTATTATCCCTAGTGGTGCCAGGCTCTGTATCTCTTGCGCCAGCCCCGGAGATGCCAGGCTATGTATCCCACATGCCAATCCTAGAGATCTGTGCATCACCCCTCTGTATTAACCCACGCATTGCCACCCCATATGCAGGAGACCTCCCGGATCTCCATCACGTTCTTTCGGCTGTTCCGTGTCATGCGCCTGGTGAAGTTACTGAGCCGGGGAGAGGGAGTCAGGACCCTGCTGTGGACCTTCATCAAGTCCTTCCAGGTATTAACCCGTTCACTGCCAGGGAGATACGCAGATCCGGGACACTAAAGCTCTCCCAAAACCCATTAATCCTTTCTTGTCTCCCCAGGCGCTTCCGTACGTTGCGCTGCTGATTGTGATGCTGTTCTTTATCTACGCTGTGATAGGAATGCAGGTCAGTGTGTGAGGGGGAGGCTGACACTGCTGCTGACAGTTTTGTACTTGTGGTGTGTGTGTGTGTGTGTGTATGTGTGTGTGTGAGTGTGTGTGTGTGTGTGTGTGTGTGTGAGTGTGTGTGTGTATGAGTGTGTGAGTGTGTGAGTGTGTGTATGAGTGTGTGTATGAGTGTGTGAGTGTGTGAGTGTGTGAGTGTGTGAGTGTGTGTGTGTGAGTGTGTGTGTGTGTGTGTATGTGTGATGGGGAGGCTGACACTGCCGCTGCTGCCCTCACTGCTTCTGTGCTCTGGCTTTTCAGGTGTTTGGTAAAATTGCAAATGTCGATGGAACTGAAATAAACCGGAACAATAACTTCCAGACGTTCCCTCAGGCTGTGTTGGTGCTGTTCAGGTAACGTATGTGCATTAAAGCACTCAGGATCGGGGTTACCGCAATAAGAGGTTGAAGGGGCGATAAGGCACCCAGGAGTTGGGTTACGGTGGTGTATTAACCCTTGTTGTGCAGGTGTGCGACGGGGGAGGCCTGGCAGGAGATCCTCCTGGCGTGCTCCTTTGGGAAACTGTGTGACCCGGAGTCGGATTTTCAGCCTGGAGAGGAGTACACGTGCGGGTCCAGCTTTGCATACTTCTACTTCATCAGCTTCTACATGCTGTGCGCGTTCCTGGTAAGACTGTATCATAGAAGTGCTCTGCGTTGTATCCCCTGTGCCAGCCCTAAAGGTGCTAGGTTTTGAATCTCTATACCAGACCGAGTGGTGCCAGACTCTGTATCTCTGTGCCAGCCCTAGACCTGGCAGGTTCTGTATCTCTGTACTAGCCGTAGAGGTACCAGGTTGTGTATCTCTGTACTAGCCGTAGAGGTACCAGGTTGTGTATCTCTGTACTAGCCGTAGAGGTACCAGGTTGTGTATCTCTGTAGTAGCCGTAGGGATGCCAGGTTCTGTATCCCTGTACTAGCCCTAGAGGGGCTAAGTTCTGCCTGCCTGTGCCAGCCCTATAGGTGCCAGGCTGCGTATGCCCTGTGTCATATTCTGTATCCCCTGTGCCAGTCCTAGAGATAGCAGGCTTAGTATCCCTGTGCCATTCCTATAGGGGCCAGGCTCTGTATAACTGTGTCTGCTATAGCGGTGCCAGGCTCTGTATCCCCATCCAGTCTTAGAGGTGCCAAACTCTACACCCTGCTGTATTTTTGTTCTCTCCCACAGATCATTAACCTCTTTGTTGCCGTGATCATGGATAACTTTGACTACCTGACCCGTGACTGGTCCATTCTGGGGCCGCATCATCTGGACGAGTTCAAGAGGATCTGGGCAGAGTACGACCCTGAGGCCAAGTACGTGCCAACGGGAGGGCGGGGGGGCACCATCAATATTCAGGCCTGTCATTGATCACACTTGGTATCTGCAGCACAAGCATAGGGGCAAAAAGGCACTATGGGGCTGGGTTACTGCAATAAGCTTACTTGTGGTAATTAGGCACTCAGGAGCTGGGTTACTGCAATAAGACGTTACAAGGGTAATAATAATGGGGTCCATTTGTGTCCCTTCTTGCAGGGGGCGCATCAAACACTTGGATGTTGTTACCCTTCTTCGGAGGATTCAGCCCCCTCTCGGGTTCGGAAAATTTTGCCCCCACCGGATAGCTTGTAAGGTAAGGGGGAGTGATAGGGGAACGAGGGGAGGTATGAAGTGAGAAGTATCGGGGGTGGAGGAGATAGGTGTGGGAGGGATATAATGGAGATGTGAGGGGGAGGTATGGGGGGGGGGAGATGAGAGGTATAATGGCGGAGATGTGAGGGGGAGATAAGATGTATGAGGGGTGGTTGGAACATATGAGGGGGAGTGGGGGAGTATGAAAGGAAGGTATAAAGGGGGAGGTATGAGGGTGAGGTGAGCGTTCACCTGTGTGACAGGTATGAGCAGGTGGGGAGGAGTATGAGGGGGAATGTGAGCAGTATGGGGGGGGGGTATGAAGGGGAAGTATGAGGGGAGCGTGAGAGGTATGAGGGGAGGAATATGAGGGGGGAATGTGAGCGGTATGAGGGGAGATGAGACATTTGCTTTTCCCTGATTCTCCCCCCTCCTCCCCAGAGGTTGGTCAGTATGAACATGCCCCTGAATAGTGACGGCACGGTCACCTTTAATGCCACTTTATTCGCACTTGTCAGGACGGCATTGAAGATTAAGACTGAAGGTAAGAGAGTCACACTCTGCTATTCCTGTGCTGCCCACACACACTCCATCCCTCCCTCTGCTATTCCTGTGCTGCCCACACACACTCCATCCCTCCCTCTGCTATTCCTGCGCTGCCCACACACACTCCATCCCTTCCTCTGCTATTCCTGCGCTGCCCACACACACTCCATCCCTCCCTCTGCTATTCCTGTGCTGCCCACACACACTCCATCCCTCCCTCTGCTATTCCTGCGCTGCCCACACACACTCCATCCCTCCCTCTGCTATTCCTGCGCTGCCCACACACACTCCATCCCTCCCTCTGCTATTCCTGTGCTGCCCACACACACTCCATCCCTCCCTCTGCTATTCCTGTGCTGCCCACACACACTCCATCTCTCCCTCTGCTATTCCTGTGCTGCCCACACACACTCCATCCCTCCCTCTGCTATTCCTGTGCTGCCCACACATACTCCATCCCTCCCTATACTATTCCTGTGCTGCCCACACACACTCCATCCCTCCCTCTGCTATTCCTGTGCTGCCCACACACACTCCATCCCTCCCTCTGCTATTCCTGTGCTGCCCACACACACTCCATCCCTTCCTCTGCTATTCCTGTGCTGCCCACACACACTCCTACCCTCCCTCTGCTATTCCTGTGCTGCCCACACACACTCCTACCCTCCCTCTGCTATTCCTGTGCTGCCCACACACACTCCATCCCTTCCTCTGCTATTCCTGTGCTGCCCACACACTCCTACCCTCCCTCTGCTATTCCTGTGCTGCCCACACACACTCCATCCCTCCCTCTGCTATTCCTGTGCTGCCCACACACACTCCATCCCTCCCTCTGCTATTCCTGTGCTGCCCACACACACTCCATCCCTCCCTCTACTATTCCTGCGCTGCCCACACACACTCCTACCCTCCCTCTGCTATTCCTGCGCTGCCCACACACACTCCATCCCTCCCTCTGCTATTCCCGCGCTGCCCACACACACTCCATCCCCCCCTCTGCTATTCCTGTGCTGCCCACACACACTCCATCCCTCCCTCTGCTATTCCTGTGCTGCCCACACACACTCCATCCCTGCCTCTGCTATTCCTGTGCTGCCCACACACTCCTACCCTCCCTCTCGTATTCCTGTGCTGCCCACACACACTCCATCCCTCCCTCTGCTATTCCTGTGCTGCCCACACACACTCCATCCCTCCCTCTGCTATTCCTGTGCTGCCCACACACACTCCTACCCTCCCTCTGCTATTCCTGTGCTGCCCACACACACTCCATCCCTCCCTCTGCTATTCCTGTGCTTCCCACACACACTCCATCCCTTCCTCTGCTATTCCTGTGCTGCCCACACACACTCCATCCCTCCCTCTGCTATTCCTGTGCTGCCCACACACACTCCATCCCTCCCTCTGCTATTCCTGTGCTGCCCACACACACTCCATCCCTCCCTCTGCTATTCCTGTGCTGCCCACACACTCCTACCCTCCCTCTGCTATTCCTGTGCTGCCCACACACACTCCATCCCTCTCTCTGCTATTCCTGTGCTGCTCACACACACTCCATCCCTCCCTCTGCTATTCCTGCGCTGCCCACCCACACTCCATCCCCCCCTCTGCTATTCCCACGCTGCCCACACACTCCATCCCTCCCTCTGCTATTCCTGTGCTTCCCACACACACTCCTACCCTCCCTCTGCTATTCCTGCGCTGCCCACACACACTCCATCCCTCCCTCTAATATTCCTGTGCTGCCCACACACACTCCTACCCTTCCTCTGCTATTCCTATGCTGCCCACACACTCCATCCCTCTCTCTGCTATTCCCGCGCTGCCCACACACACTCCTACCCTTCCTCTGCTATTCCCGCGCTGCCCACACACACTCCTCCCCTGCCTCTGCTATTCCTGCGCTGCCCACACACAC